>NW_007248684.1:82991-104688 GCF_000164805.1 Carlito syrichta
CCTCAGCCTCCCAAAGGCGCGGGATTACAGGCTGAGCCACCGAGCCCGGCTTCACTTGTCCTTTTAGTCAAGTTCTTCTGTATCTTCTAGTAAATATTTATCTGGGTCATGAAGTTTTTATTAAAACTATTTTTAAGTGTTTTGTAATTTTTTATTCTATTGCGAACATACTTTCCCCCATTGTATTTTTTAGTTAGTTATTGCTAGTACATAAGAATATTTTTGATTCAAATATGATTATACCGAAATCTTTTATTTTAAAAATTTTTTGCTTTGTCATAGACTCCTGTCTTTTGAGGAAATCTTTTATTTATGTTAATTTTTCAGTCTTTACCTATGCCATTATCTGCCCATAATGGTAGTTTGTATCTCTTTTTTGCTGATATTTTTACTTAATATCTTTTTCCTTTGTGTAGAACTTCTAAAAACAATAGTGAATAATGATATCTAGGAGCATTACTGTACTGTTCTTGATTATTGTAGACACATAATTTAATTAAGTATAAAGTTGGATATTTAGGCTATTGTAAAGCAGATCCTTTGGTAATCTTGTTAAGGAATGATTCTTGCATTAAAATGTCTGTTGTAATAAATGGTATAAGATAATTATATACTTATATTTCTTCACTAGGAAGCATCTTTGCATCTGTGAAGGAAATGCTGCTTTTTGGGTAGGTGGCATATGACTATTATAGGCTATTGAATTCTGTTTGCTTGTATTTTACTTAGGATCTTACTTCTGTAAATTGTAAGTAGGGAAACTGCCCTGTAGCAGTAGTTTTCTACTTTGGTTTATACTTTGTAGTCACCTGGGGAGTTTAAGAAAATCACTGATTCCTGGGCCCACTGTGAGAGAAACTGATTTTTTTTTTTTTTTGAGTTGGAGTCTTGCTCTGTCGTCCAGACTGGAGTGCAGTAGCCATTCCTGGCCACCGCAGCCTCAACCTGCAGGCTCCGGTGATCCTTCTGCCTCAGCCTTCCAAGTGGCTGGAATTACAGGCGCGCACTACTACACCCGGCTAATTTTTGATTTATTGTAGAGGTGAGGTCTCGCCAAGTTGCCCAGGCGGGTCTTGAACCCCCGGGCTCAGGCAATCCACTCACCTCAGCCTCCCAAAGGCATGGGATTACAGGCTGAACCACCGAGCCCGGCTCAAGAAACTGATTTCAGTGTAGGCGGTTGAGTGGTGGTAGGTGTGGATGTGTCCAAAATATCAGGATGTTTAAAACTGTATAGGTAATTCTAATATGCAGCCATGGTGAGAACTATTGTTCTGTAGTTTACTCTTTTCATGGTACATGTATCAGGCATTGGCGTTCACCTTTGTAGCTTTCCATCTTTTTTGGTATCCTAGGGAGTTATATAGTGTGATCATTATCTTTTCCTTGAAAGTTAGTAAATCATCCTACTTGGAGCCTTTGTTGGGACAATTATTTGGTAATTTTTTTCACTTCTTACTGGGCTATTAACTTGTTGATGAAAAAACCAAACTCTGCAAAACATTTAAAGATGTTTATTCTGAGCCAAATATGATTGACCTAGGCCTGTGGTACAGTTCCAAGACGTCTTGAGAACATGTGTCCAAGATGATTGAATTACAGCTTTGTTTCATACATTTTTAGGGAGACAGAAGTTACAGACAAAAAACAAATCAGTAAATGTGAGGTTTACATTGGTAGGGCTGGGAAAGGCAGGATATCTTTTAGCAAGGGGTCTTGCATATGATAGTTGCATTCAAAGAGTTTCTGATTTGCAATTGGTAGAAAGAGTTATACTCTATCTAATGAATTTGAAATCAGTAAAAAGAAATGTTTGAGTTAAGATTGGGTACTTGTGGAAGCCCAGGCTTTTGTTTTGTAGGTGAAACCTCTAAGTTTCATAGAGAATAGGTAGTAAATGTCTTCAAAGGTATTCTCTACAAATGTAAAATTTCCCAAGAGACAGCTTTGTAGGGTGACTTCAAAATATGTCGAAGAAACATATTTTGAGGTAGAGTATGTTTTTTTCCTTTAGGGCTTGCTATCTGTCCTGGGATGCTTTACTAGTGTCGGGTTGGAATTTGGTATCTTATTGCCACAGTCTGTTTTGTCAGTTTTATGATTTCTATTTTAATGTTAATGATAGTCAATTGTGCCTAAAATTCCACAAGAGAGGGAGTATAAGGCGTGTCCAACCTCCTATCATGGGCTGGAATGTAGTTTTTCAGGTTTCTTTTGGTCCAGAGGGGGTCTGTTCAGTCTAGTGGGCTACTTAACATTTTATTTTTGGTTTACAGCTTTTTGGTAAGTCCCAGTTTTTACAGAATATCAGTAATTTAATTGTAATTTTAAAATTTATTTTCATATAAGTTTGCATAGTTTATTATAAGATAATTTGTCTTATAATCTGCATCTCTGTCATGTACTCTCATTTTATTTATGTTTTTTCTTGATTAGCTTTGCTAAAGTCTTACCTATTTTAATTATTTTAAAAGTTCTTGGGTTTATTTATTGTAGTTGTTTTTCTCCTTTCAGGTTCATTCATCTGTGCTTTTTTTTCTTTTTTTTTTTGAGTTGGAGTCTTACTCTGTCGCCCAGACTGGAGTGCACTGGCCGCTCCCGGCCACCGCAGCCTCAACCTGCTGGGCTCCGGTGATCCTTCCGTCTCAGCCTTCCAAGTAGCTGGAACTACAGGTGCACGCTACCACGCCTGGCTAGTTTTTTATTTATTGTAGAGATGAGGTCTTGCCAAGTTGCCTAGGTGGGTCTCAAACCCGCGGGCTCAGGCAATCCACTCACCTCAGCCTCCCAAAGCGCGGGATTACAGGCTGAGCCACTGAGCCTGGCCATCTTTGCTTTTATCATTTTTACTTTCCTGCTTACTTTCCTTATGATACATCTTTGCACTTTCAAAAGTTTTTGTTTGATCCATTGCTCTGGCTACATTTCAGAATTACATTTATAGTGTAGGAAAGAAAAAATAATATCTTTTGCTCACCCATTGCAAGGCTTATGGCTGAGACTTTTATAACAAAAGAAAGAAAAAGCACACAAATTTATTTAACCCTTTGTACTCGGAGACATCTTGTGGAGCACGTACTAGCAACTCTACTGTCCTGTTTTACAAAACAGTGAAAAACAAATTGCTTCACAGTAAATAGTATAGCATCGGAACCAGTTATTTTATTGTAATGGTATTTGGCTTATAATGGAACTTTGGACACTGAGAAACTTATTTGTGACAAAAAAATCAAAATATTATGTCTTATGTTTTTCTAATGTGGTAACATGTGAAGCAGTCACCGACATGCATTGCAGATTCATTGATAAATGTTGTACAATAGTAATTTGGTTGACGTCTTTCACCTGGTAGTTTTTTGTTTGAGCAGACAATGCAGTTTCGTTTTCTTCCTCCCATATTAATAATATATAATTCATTGTCCAGCCTGTTTGAAGATTATGTGAAAGGACATTCTCTTTCTACATAAGGCCAGCTGATTTTTAAAAATGTATGTCTTAGTATATATTCCATCTTTTTAGAGTCACACTCCTAGCGGGGCCTCCAGAATGCTAAGTCAGGCCCTCTGGGAGTGTGAGTGTCTGGTGTGTGATCCCATGCTGTATGAAAGATGCAAAGAATTGCACAGAAGTTAGATTAGAAAATAAATATGGTAGCCGGGCTCGGTGGCTCAGCCTGTAATCCCTGTGCTTTGGGAGGCTGAGGTGAGTGAATTGCCTGAGCCCGCGGGTTTGAGAGCCTCCTGGGCAACTTGGCAAGACCTCGTCTCTACAATAAATCAAAAAATTAGCCGGGTGTGGTAGCGCGCTCCTGTAGTTCCAGCTACTTGGAACGCTGAGGCGAAAGGATCGCCGGAGCCCAGCAGGTCGAGGCTGCGGTGGCCGGGAGCGGCCACTGCACTCCAGTTTGGGCGACAGAGTGAGACTCCAACTCAAAAAAAAAAAAAAAAAGAAAATATGGTTTATTTAAAATTAGAGAGAGAAAGAGGAGTCTGGGTGTGGTGACTCAAGCCTGTAATCCTAGCACTTTGGGAGACTGCGGTGAAAGGATTGCCTGAGTCTACGGGTTCGAGAAGAGCATGGGCAACTCGATAAGTCCCCATCTTACAATAAATCAAAAAATTAGCTGGGCGTGTTAGCACGTGCCTATAGTTCTGGCTACTGAGAAGGCTGAGGTGGAAGGATCACTGGAGCCCAGCTACATCAACCTGCTGAGTGTGTGAGTGTGCCACTGCACTCCAGCCTGGGCGATGGAGTGAGATTCCAATTCAAAAAGAAAAAAAAAAAAGAAAGAGGAGATTCACCTTCCCAATGTAGGAAAGCTTAAGAAAACATAGCCTGGCCATAATTCAAAGAGCACATGGCCACACCATAGCTTAGCAAGGCAATGACAAAATGGCTGCTCATGGTTGAGTCCTTTTAACCTTTTTCCTTTGATGGGGGAAGATCATTAAGGTTATTGGGTGGTGGTCTGTTCCAAGTCATCATGAAGTAGCAGGTAAGTGCAGGTACTGATGTTAGGTGATGGACAGCAGGCAGGTGAGTGGGTTAGTCACATGATTGCTGCCATGGTGGTAGGCTAGATGGGAGGAAGCAAGGGGAGGGAGTTTTCCTGCAAGAGACTTGTTAGACATTTGCCATCCCCAAACTCCTTGACCAAAAGGTGGTTTATTATCATTTCTATGGCTTCTGTCAGCCAAGGTGTGATCTTTGATCTTCCACCTTGACAAGGAACCTGAAAGTTTCCTAGAGATTATTTTGTCAAACCATGAATTGAAAGGTTGGACTGTTGGGCTGCCCTGGTCTTGCATCTGATGGAAATTTATCTCATCTATGTTCTGACTTGTGCTAGATTCAAAGCAAAGCGTGTCGGGGTGAAGTCTAAGCAAAACTAAATTTATTCTAGGTTTCTATAGGTACCTCCTTTCACATCTCTTTATTTGCTTTTTTGTGTAATTTGAATAGAAAACTTCAAGGAAACATACATTTTTAAAAAATTTAATTTTAAATATGTGGGGTACAATTCAGGGTTATGTATACAAATGTTCATTATGCAGGTACTCTTGAGGAAACATGCATTTTTGAAAAAATTATGTTGACATAAATTTGTCCTGTATAATCATCAGCAATTTCTTTATGTCCCCTGAGCAGGGACATCTGTATGGTTTGCTAGATTTATGATGACCTCTCAGAGGGGACACCTGAGTACAAAGTGTTAGGGTATGGCAGACAGGATGAGGGACCGAGAGGTGCAGGGAGGCGCGCAGCACTACCGGGACTGGCAAGCCGGAGGTGCATGCTGGGAACCCAGAGATCCGAGTAAATTGCAAAGAATTGTGACACACAGAGGCTAGAGAAGAAAAGATTTAAGAAAAGTTCACCCCACACAGACAGGGAGTGGGCCTACACTCTAGGTGAGTGTGGCGTCGTAGCCTCCCAGAGTCCTGGCTTAAATCCTTTTCTTGGGAGATGTTGCCCGTGATTGCTGTGACTGCTGTGACTTCCTTATCGACCACCTATGGATTTCTTGGAGAACCTGTGTCACAGAGACCCATTAATGTTCTTTCACATTATCATAGCCCCTAGAGAAGGGCGTGACAAGGATTCTAATGCTGCTGCACCTTCCCAAACGACATTCCTTAGACCTAATGGAGGGTGTACCTCCCCTTATCTCCTAGGCATTCCCAGTAGGTAGGTTCGGGGGATCCTTGGCTTCCCTGTAGATAGTGCCCAATTTACTGGAAGATCGAATCCCCACCTGCTCTCCCTCTGAGCGGTTATAACTTTTGTAATTACAAGTTTCATGACTTTTACAGTCCTTGCCCAATGCATGATGTCTTAAGCCTTGTAAATTCCCTTTACTCTAGGCAAGCTTGATTGCCACTATGAGATACCTCTGATGCCTGGAAGTCTGTTTCTGAAAAGACAAAGTCGGCAAAGTTAATTATACCTAAAGTGTGCATTTCTCCAAAAGCATAGCTTCTACTTTTTCATCATTGTGTCAGGGTTTAAGAACAAGATGAAAAATGGCTTCCCACTCTCGGTCTGTCCTTTCACACAGGGTTAATAAAAATTTAACCATGAGCAACCCCTTCGGGCCTCCACCCACTGTAGGAGCTTTTCTGTCCTTTCAATAAATCCTGCTTTCTAAAAAAAAAAAGTTTCACCACATGACATGGGAGACTTCAAAAATGAATATTCAAATAAATAAGGGAAAACTGTGTTTTTATGGACAGTCAGTGTACAGTAGTATGATTAGAGGACAAAGGGTTGGATCTAATGATAATACACTGGTGGGGGGAGAACTTAGCAAGAGCTGTTTGTTCAGGTTCTTCAATTTTTAATTCATGATCACTACTCACTGAAGCCTTGACCTTCTAGTCTCAGGTTATCCTTCTACCTCAGCCTCCTGAGTAGCTAAGACTACAGGTACATGCCATCATGCCCAGCTAATTTTTAAAAGTTTTTTTCTGGAGAGACAAGGTCTTGCTGTGTTGCTCAGGTTGTTCTCAAATTCCTGGTCTCAAGCAATCCTTTCATCTTGACCTCCCAAGGTGTTGGGATTGCAGGTGTGAGCTAAGGCTGGGCACCTCAGATTCTTATCTGTGTCCCTATGTGATATTTCTTTCCTTCAGGTATAGGACAGGAAACCTGTCACATGAAGGGTCTATAGGAAAGGAGGGAGGGAGAAGATCAGAGAGTAACCTTTTTAGGTTTTAGGACCTGCTTCAGGGTGGAATGATGGGAGAAGGTCAGAGAACCCTTCCTGTTTATGCTGTTTTCTTAAATACTAAGGTACCATATTTGTGGGTAGCATGTTCTGAACCCCACCAGTAGCTTTTAACAAATACAAATCCTTCCCCTCAACATTCTGATTTAATTTATTTAGGCAAGGGTCTCATGTTTAAATTTTGTAAAGTTCCTAATGTGCAACCAAGGCTGAGAAACACTATTAGCAATTTATCCTCTCTCGAACTCTAAATTTTCTTATGTAATTCCTTAATTTACCCCAGATTACAAATTTGCCTGTATCCTTTAAATGCAGGGCTTTGTAGGGCTTTACATTTTGTTGTATTCTTTGCCATTTTGGTATTTTAAAATTCATTTTTGGCCGGGCTCAGTGGCTCAGCCTGTAATCCCAGCACTTTGGGAGGCCGAGGTGAGTGGATTGCCTGAGCCTGCGGGTTTGAGACCCGCCTGGGCAACTTGGTGAGACCTCATCTCTACAATAAATCAAAAATTAGCTGGGCATGGTAGCGCGCACCTATAGTTCCAGCTACTTGGAAGGCTGAGGTGGAAGGATCATCGGAGCACAGCGGTTCCAGACTGCAGTGACCGGGAGCGGCCACTGCTCTCCAGTTTGAGTGACAGAGTGAGACTCCAACTCAAAAAAAAAAAATAAAAATTCATTTTTGGCACAATTATTAGGAGTGACGATGTTTATTAGTTACATTATACATTTATAGTTGTATTACTTTGTGGACAAGGACTATAACTTGTATATTTTCTGTTTTTTAAATTTATTAGGATTTTTGTGAATTAGCATATACATTTTAGAAATATTTCTGTAAATATACATTGTCATATGTAAAGGAGCCATCTTCTGCATGCAACACACAATTTATAATAGTTTATTTTCTTGATTCTGGGACTCCATAAGCATGAGAGAAGCTATTCTCTTAATAACAGCTTTTTCAAGAAGAATAAACAACACTGCACTAAATGTACACAAAATTTTGATCATTTACTAGCTAACTTATAAAAGCATGCATTTATCCTGACCATTATAACCCATTTTTAGTACTTCACAATTTAAGCCTGAGCTTTTTTCATAAAATATAGAGTCTAAATATTTTATTTTGGACTTGTGATGCTGAGCTCTTTATAAAATGTTGAGCCTCACTGAACATTACTGGTGTTTCATCTTTCTTTCCTAACAGCTTCTCTACAAGTCCAGCTGTGAGTTTTTTACACTTAGACGTTTTGTTTCGTTCCTGTGTAATAGTCTTTATGGCTCATGCATTGGTCACACCAACTCCGCATCTTTAAAAATTGTATGATTTATTCTGAGAGATTAAGCATTTGCTTTTGCCTTCTGATTGCATTGCCTTGCCTGTGATGGACAACTTTCTCTAAACAATTATTTTTTGTGGCATACTGCCTCAGAGAGTAATCATTTTGAAATTATTTTAAGTGAAAATTAGGAATCCAAATTAATGTTAAAATCCAGCTGTTTGGGAAATGTAATGCAAAGCAGATAACTCAAATGACATGAAAACAGGATTAACTCTTTCCCTACAAAGCTAGATTTGCACTTTACATCAAGTTACAGCTGCTTGCCCATTTAAATGCATTTCTGATTTGAGTTTCTTTTAGCCTGAATTGTAAGAACATCCTGAATTCAAAAATATTAACATTTATAATTTTCCCCTTATAATGAAGAAACCATGTACTTGTTATTTGCAGCTAATTGATTTCAAATTTTATGTCCTCTAGGCTTAGTATCAAAACTCCAAATGCCTTGGGGATCTAGGCTCATATATTACTGTAGGGCCTGTAGAGAGGCCTGTGGGGGACTGAAGATCACATGGCCCCACCAAATGACATTTGCATTGTTTTCAAGAAAATTGCAGCCAATTACATACTTTTTAGGACCTTATTTATCTAGTTTCTGCTCAACTTATCATAAATTATGATAAAACATTATATCATAATTATGTTTCTATAAATTTTCATTTCTAACAGTTTTTATTTTAGGTTATTTTCTCTGGATTCTCTGATACATCAAGTTCTTTTTACAATTAAGTCATTTATCTTTGTGAGATAATTTTTAATATATTTGGTATCTCTTCCCTTACATTCTGCTTTGCCACGTTTTATAATTTCCTCTCCCTTTTCTATCTTTCCACCTCTACCACTTTTGCACTTGCTCTTTATCTTTCATGCTAGAGTTCAGCAGTTCTGTATACTTGTGGGACTGGAACAAACAATATCAGTCTGTCCTTCTAGACATATTGAAGTCCAGCCTAAGATAATGTCTTTTCTTTTTTCTTTATTTCCACTTAACATCTTTTCTTCTCTTTTAACGTATCATTTGATTAATATTTAATGATTATATACATGGCAGTTGTTGTCAACTGACCTATGCCAGTTCGGTCATTCACAAAATTTATACTAGTAGCATTCAATACATAGAGATGGGTGAAAGCTAAGACTATTCTCCCTACACTTTCCTACCCGATTACAAAGGAAAAGAAACCTCAGATTGAATGCTACTTATTGTGAAAGCTTGATGAATCCCCAGCCCTCTGTCCTTTTAAGTGTTCTGACATCTTTTTGCCCCTACTTTTAAAAAATTGAGAACAGCCAGGCTCGGTGGCTCAGCCTGTAATCCCACGCCTTTGGGAGGCTGAGGTGAATGGATTGCCTGAGCCTGCAGGCTCGAGACCCGCCTGGGCAGCGAGACCTCATCTCTACAATAAATCAAAAAATCAGCCGGACGTGGTAGCGCGCACCTGTAGTTCCAGCTACTTGGAAGGCTGAGACAGAAGGATCACCGGAGCCCAGCAGATCGAGGCTGCGGTGGCTGGGAGCGGCCACTGCACTCCAGTCTGGGTGACAGTGAGACTCCAACTCAAAAAAAAAAAAAAATTGAGATGTAATTACATAGCATAAAACTCAGCATTTTAAAGTGTTGAACACAATTCAGTGTCTAACACCTTTTTAGCTGAGGGAAAATTTATATAACATAAAATTAACCATTAGCCATTTTTAAGTGTGCAGTTCAGTGACATTTAGCACATTCACAATATTGTACAGCCATCATTTTTATCTAGTTCCAAAACATATTCATCAACTCAGAAGGAAACCCTGTACTCATCCAACCTGAAATGTTTACTCAGTACAAATGTGACAGCATTCTAGCAATGGGGTTTAGCTAGCCTTGTAATTGGAGTCAGGCCAGATAAATTCCTTAAGAAAGGAGCTGAACATAGGACCATTTTGGAATGAAGTCATAGATGCCATTTTGAATGGTATAGATCCCTGGGCTCACCAGATTCTTAGAACCTGTTTCTGTATGGACAGTGGCTGGTCAATATTTGTAATTGATCTATGTATTTTGAGTATAATAGTTTCACTAACTAAGACTCATTTCTAACACCATTTATGGTAATTAACAAAGCTTCTTCAGTTGATAAAAGACTACTGAGGCATTTTGTTAGCCACTTCTGAAGTGTGGGTTTCTGACAGAAATTTGTTAAACACTCCTATAGTGTGTATTATGCATTAGAATAACTGACCACCCCTGGAGGGTAGATTGCACTTAACAGACTCACTTATATATATCATTTTGTCCACATTGAATAACCCTGGAGTTACCATCATATGCTGCAACTTTTATAACTTTGATTGTAAAAATTGATCAAAAAAGAGAGACAAAGGGAATATTTGCATGGAGCTCTTATGGGGGCCATGGCCATTGTTTCCCTAAAGATTTGCTGAAAAATCACTGGCCTGAGGCAAGATTGATTAATAGGAGAAAAGGCATACAAATTTTATTTATTGTGTATACATGGGAGCCTTCAAAATGAAGATTCAACTTCCCAATGAATTAGAGAAACTTAAATACTATCTCAAGGTAACAGGATGAATTGGGGGGATTGCATTCTGGTAAAACAGGTTATGGGAGGTAGGAAAAGAGGAATTCTACTGAGGGGCAAGCATGGTTGGGGGAATGAATGGATGGGGGAAACAGAAAATAACTTGCAAATAGTTATCTTTGGAACTTGCATGAACCTGAGAGACAGGTATTATTTTGCAAAAGGATTGGGCCAGGGCTGATTGCATTCTTTCTCTCCTTTCTCATAACAGGTAGAGGAAGCTGCTTGGGTGAGAATGGAGAGGTGGGGGTGGGCATGGGAGGTCAGAGAGACCTTGAGGAAAAATGCTGTATTGTGGGGTGAATTTCCCTGCATCCCTTTACTCTCAAGGAACCTGTGCCCCAGTCAAGCTTGAAATGGTAGCTTGAATTCCCACAGTTGTCCTCATTTACCATGTCCGCCTCAGTGTGTGAGCAAGACACCGTTTTGAGCGTGATTCCAATGGCTAAGGATATATATATTATTCATACAACATGGCACCTAAGCATAAATAAACTATTTTAACTGGTCTTCAACGGAAGAGGCAGGCAATCATCTGCTTCAACAGGGAGAAAAATGGGCTGTGTTTTACTTACTGACAGGCAGTTTTCTAAAGTGGTTAAGGAATTTCCTTTTTTTTTTTTTTAATTTATTTTATTTTTTTTAAGAGACAGAATCTCGCTCTGTCACCCAGGGTGAAATGCAGTGGTATGATCACAGCTCACTGCAGCCTCGAAATCCTATGCTCAAGCTGATCGACATTTTTTTTGGAGTTGGAGTCTCACTCTGTTGCCCAGACTGGAGTGCAGTGGCCGCTCCTGGCCACCGCAGCCTTGACCTGCTGGGCTCCGGCGATCCTTCCGCCTCAGCCTTCCGAGTAGCCGGAATTACAGGCGTGCGCTACCACGCCCAGATAGTTTTTTGATTTATTGTAGAGATGAGATCTCGCCAAGTTGCCCGGGCGGATCTCGAACCCGCGGGCTCAGACAATCCACTCACCTCAGCCTCCCAAAGCGCCGGATTACAGCCTGAGCCATCAAGGCCGGCGGTTAAGGAATTTTCAAGGATATTTTTTATCTGATTTTTACCATCACTGCTTTAGAATCCACCTGTCCTACTTCACCCCTCCCCACCACACACATACTATGTGATTGACTGTAGCATTGAACTAAGAGTCTTAGAGGTTTCTAAAGAAGTGTAAAGTGGGATCTTCAGTGCATTGGAAGAATTTCAGATTGGTCTGTTTGAATTACCTCAAGGAAAGCAATCAGCAGGATGGAGAGTCAGAATAACTTTATCCCAGAACCAAGGTGGCTTTGTATTATTGTTAATGGGGGAAAAAATGATAAAACTTCCGTTCTTCTTATAGGAAATTGTATTTTGGTGACTCAGCCTGTAATCCCAGCACTTTGGGAGGCCGAGGCGAGAGGATTGCCTGAGCCCATGGATTCGAGACCCACCTGGGCAACTTGGTGAGACCTCGTCTCTACAATAAATCAGAAAATTAGCCAGGTGTGGTAGCATACGCCAAGTAGCTGCAGCTACTTGGAAGGCTGAGGTGGAAGGATCGCCAGAGCCCAGCAGGTTGAGGCTGTGGTGACCGGGAGCGGCCACTGCACTCCAGTCTGGACAACAGAGTGAGACTCCAACTCAAAAAAAAAAAAAAAAAGAGAAATTGTATTTTGTCTCTATAATGCATACATTTAGAATCCCACTGTGAAATCCCAAAGGCAGATTCTCGTTCAGTTTATGGTAGAGCTGAACGGTGGATGTATTGCTTGAATATCATTTCCTTGTTCTAACCAGATGGTGATGAAAGTGTGAAATAATTTTTATGTACTGTAGCCTAGATTGTATATCTATTCGTGTAGCCGATGTATAGAATATATTCTTGGAAAAATTCCTTCAATTTTTTTCTTTACATTAACAAAAGGTATACAGGCGGTAGCTTTATTGATTTTAAATTTTCTGAAATTTTTTTCAGTTCTTAGTTTCTAATTATGATTCCAACAGGTATTATCTTTCGATGCCTATTTGGAAGATGAAGAAAACTACAGAATAAGATACTATAAAATCTACTTCTACCTTGAAGATGACACAATTCAAGTAAATGAGCCAGAGTTGAAAAATAGCGGACTGCCTCAAGGTATCTATTTAAAGTAGAGTTATGGTTCTTTCACTTCTAACTCCTGCCTTTGTATACTGTCTTTCCTTAGTTTTTTAAAAGACCTCATGCTATTACTTAGGTACCTAACTTGTTGGCAGTGGTGGATTTAAGCATGCTGTTAGCGTATAGTTATTGATGGTGACTTATCAGCTTCATATTCCCCGCACCTCACCATTGGGCAGTTATCTCAGTCTTCCGTGGCATATTGTATCCTATCAGGTGCTGTTCTGGTATGAGCACATTCTCCTGTGTCTTTGACTTTTTCCTCAGATCCTTTCGTCTCTGCCATGAACACATTGCTTTCTTTATAACACCCTTAGGAGAGAAGAGAAAGCTGTTCTTCACTGCCACTTCCAGATTGGTGTTGTCTTTCTTGAATGTACTGCCATTTGTTTCAATCACTCTCTCCTCATCCTCATACTTGTTAACTACAGACCTCGAAAGTAACTCACCAGAGTCATTGTTCCTATACCCTGTCGTCTATATCCATACTTGTAATGTGGTAGCCCCAAATCTGAGAGGGCTTGCACATAAGGTTTTTTACATATTCCAAAGAAGTCACCTGGAGGTCCAGCAGGGAATGACATTGGTTTATTAGAACTTACAGGAGGCACTGTCACTTGGGTAAAGAAAGAATCTATCCAGAAGACACGGATGTTGGCTGGTTGGTGAAGATAGAAGCCACATTGTGGGATAGTACAGCAGCCAGTTTTATGGTCAAGCAAGTTAATTATTCAACTTGCTAAATGGTGGTTATAATCACAATGAGTAAGAGTGCCACCCACATTGTTTTCAACTCTCTGCTCAATTACCTGCACCCTGTGACTCTTTACTGGGAATATGCATATCCTGCAAAGACCACAGCCTTGGCTAGAGACTACTACTCCCTGAGGCAGAGGCAGAAAGAAGCCAGATACAGTAAGTCCCCTACATACAGACCTTCAAGTTGCAAACTTTCAAAGATGCAAATGTGTATTTGCACATCCAGTCATGCAAGTTAGTTCACATGACTGCCATACGTTGTCATGTGTGTGCATTCTCTGCAAGTAGTTGTGCTTTTCTGTACTTTACTGTGTATTTGTTTTTATTATTTGGGAAGTATTATAAGCTTATTCCAGTACAGTCTATATAGCTGATTGTGTTAGTTAGGTTCCTGGACTAACTTTGTTGGACTTATGAACACATTGGACTTACACACATGCTTTCAGAACGGAACTCATTTGTATGCAGGGGACTTACTGTATAGGGGAAGAGAGTCAATGTCCAGACAGTTACCTCAAATATTCCACTTCAGCCACAGATAAGAGTTAATTCCGTGATGTGGCCACCAGAGAAGCTAGTCCTAGGTTTCATTATTATAATATGGCAGTGATCAGTGGAAGTGTTTGATTTCTTCTGTTTGTGCTGTGAGTCCTTCTCTTGAAATGATGCTGAGTTCTGGATGCCTTCAAGGGATAGCAACCATGACTGAAAATTTGATGTGTGCAAGACAGAATAGTGAAAAGGTATTTGCATGTAGCAGGGAGACTTGGGTGTGCTTGGTAAGTGCCTTCAGGAATCTAAGGGGCTATCATATGGAAGAAGGGTGGCCTTACTTTCTGTATCCTAAAAAATGGGACTGGAGGTAAGAATTCAGGTCAGTAAGAGGAAGAACTTTCTGGAAGAGAACGGCTAGAAGTTGTAGTGAATGGACCTGGTGTAAGGATGGAAGAGAGCAGAGTCTCATATTTGTTTGTTCACTGGTGTATATGGATTACCCTGGGGGCAGGTCAGGGGTGGTTTTTCACTGATAGCATGGTAAAGGTATAGGAGTTGAGTGCTTGTTTGGTCATTTGGTATAAATGCTTTTGCAGGGTCCTTTGTTCCCTGAGGAGCCATGATTCTTGGGTGCATTGTTGTTTCTTTGTCTTTTCAAGTATTGCTAACTTCTGAGGGTAGCTCAGACTCTGAAATTACATTCTCTAACTACAACTTCTACTCCTTTTACTTTCTCTATTTGCTCATATCTACCCTTCTCTGTTCTTCTTTCTCCTAGCAAAACATCCTGAATCTGTCCATGTCTTTTCATCCCCTTCACTACCATCCTCATCCAAGCTGCCCTCATCTCTTGTCTAAAGGAATGCAATAGCTGCTTAACATGGTCTCCCTGCTTCCACATCCGCTCCTCCTCCAATCTGTTCTCTATGCAGCAGTGAGAGTGTCATATGGGATATTACCTTGATGCAGTGGTGGCCTCCAAGAAGTATGCATGCAGGTTCTCCCAGAGGCCACAGAACAGAAGGCTCATGGACCAGATTAAAATGCACGAATCACATGATGTATTAAAATAATTTAAGACACACAGTGAAAAAGCAAGGGGAAAAGAGATGGGGTAGGTTCACACACTTAGGACAAAATGCAAGTAGGTGGAAGGACCACACTGCTTGAATCCTGGGGTCAACAATGGCCCTGTCTCTCTCTATTTCACCACCCTTCCATATTAAGAATATGGTTGTGAGCCCAGAATTGAGATTTAAGCAAGGAGAACCATGGAGAGAAGGGGCCTTGGGCCAAGGGCACACACTTACTCCATTGGAGAGATGCAGGGACAAGCGTGACTGGCCATGACTAGTTTGTCAATAGGCCTGCTGAATAGTCTTGAGTTTTGTTTTGTGTTTCTTAGGCAGAGGACACGTTGGATCAGAATGGATATCACCAATAAATGAGTGGCCAAATTAAGACCTCATGAATATTGAATACTCATGAATATTCAGTGCCTCTTATATATTTTGTGTATCATGAATATTTAGAACCCAGGTGCCTCAGCTGTATTTAATATCTACTGAAAATTAGTTATTTCTTGGTCCTTTCATCCCTTTTTTTCTTTCTTTCTTTTTTTTTTTTTTGAGTTGGAGTCTCACTCTGTCGCCCAGACTGGAGTGCAATGGCATGCTCCCGGCCACTGTAGCCTCGACCTGCTGGGCTCCGACGATCCTCCCGCCTCAGCCTTCCGAGTAGCTGGAATTACAGGTGCGCGCTACCACGCCCGGCTGATTTTTTGATTTATTGTAGAGATGAGGTCTCGCTGCCCAGGCGGGTCTCGAACCCGCGGGCTCAGGCAATCCACTCACCTCAGCCTCCCAAAGTGCGGATTACACCACTGTGTCTGGCTCATCCCTTTTTTTCTATGTTTAACATGTACATGCCCTACTTACTAGCTAGTTACCATTATTTTACACGTCTTATGATTTCTGCCTATGTTGAATAAACTTCTTGCTTACTAACGACTCATCTAGGCCTGATGACTCTGTGTTGATATACCACAATGAGTTCAAGGGGGGAGAAACAGGAATTTGAGGACCATTGGCTCTGAGAATAAGATTGTCATGTAACCTCATTCAGTGTACAAAGGACTTCTTTCAGTGCTCATGAGATTGAGATTTTTCTTAGAGCATGGCTGCATTGTGTCTAGTGCTTGGGATGATGAATTTGGAAATTTGGAAATTCAGTCAGCATTTCCAAGAAGTTTTGTTGAATGCCTGTCCTGTCAGCCACTATGCTGGGTTTTGGCAAAATGAACAAAAGGAATAAGACTCATCATAGCCTTATCTCATGAGTTGTAATAGGCCAGCAGGTTGGAGAGAAAGGGAAGCAAGGTGACTAGTCTAAGAATCTTGAACGATTATAATGCTATAAGAAAGCGATTGGTAGTGGAAAACTGTCAGGAGGGGAGGTGGGACTGGCAGTTGAGGGAAGCTGCTAGGGGAGGGAGGGGCATACCTCATCAATAAGGGTACCTGCATGGTCGATGTTTATATACCCAACCCTTAATTGTACCCTACATCTTTATAATAAACAAACAAAGAAACAAATAAATAAATAAAAAGAATTTTGCAATTGTTTAGGCCAGAAATGCTGTGTCCAAACCTCATTCAGTGTGCAAAGGACTTCTTTCAATGCTCATGAGATTGAGATTTTTGGTAGGAATAGAAAATAGGGGAAGGATTTGAAAGACATTTGGTTGGCAGAGTTGATAGGCCTTGATCAGTGATTAAATATAGAGAGTGAGGAAGGGAAATATCTAATGATAACTTGCCTACTTATCATTATCTCATTTAATCCTCTAATGATCATTTAAAATAGATACCGTCATTGTCAACTTTTACAGAAAGCGGAACAGGCTTAGGGAGGTAATTTGCTCTGTCTGAATCTTAGTCAAGGCAGAGATCTCTGCCTAAGTGGTCTCTGTGGTCTGGGTAATGATGATACTTTCAAAAAGCCCAGTAACATGGAGCAAGGAATAGGATTGGGATTTGTAGCTGAGTTATGTTTGTCTTGGGGCATGAGACCTTAGAAAGGGGTGTTGGGGCATCTGTAAGGTGATGCCCACCAGGCAGGTAGAAACTTGGGATGTGTTTTCAGGAAAAAAGTCAAGAATAGATTTGGGTATTGGAAATAAGGGGCGCCCAGATCATGACCAGAGTCAGGCTATTCTGCCTTGTAGGAAGAGAACCACTGTTGAGGTGATGGACAAAGAAAGGATTTGATTTAGTGTCCCTGCTTGGTTTTACTAGTGGTGGTAAAGTGTGAGGATTGGTATGAAGAGGGAGTATTAGCTTTCCTTATTGTTCTTTGGTTCCAGCTAACATATTATCCACTTCCTGCTCATTTTATTTGGAGAACTTATGGCATAATGACACATCTTTCAGGAAACATGGAAATGCCTTAACATTTTAAAAAAAGGTTTTCACAATCTTTAAGGTTGAAAGTGTGACATTTTGCTTTGCAAAAAGATAAGAGGTTTTAGACTCTTCAGGGCCATTTTTAACATGCATAAGTCAGGTTGTTTTGGGGGGGTGGTTTTGAGTTGGAGTCTCACTCCATCACCCAGGGTGGAGTGCAGTAGCACACTCACAGCCACCTCAGCGTCGACTTGCTGGGCTCTGGTGATCCTTCCACTTCAGCCTTCCAAGTAGCCGGAACTACAGACGCATGCTACCATGCCTGGCTAAGTTTTTTTATTTATTGTAGAGATGAGGTCTCACCAAGTTGCCCACACTGGTCTTGAACCCATGGGCTCATGTAGTCCTCTCGCCTCGGCCTCCCAAAGTGCTGGGATTATAGACTTGAGCTATCATGCCCGGCCCATAAGGCAGTTTTTAAAGATTGGCAAGAATGTATTAGAAAATGTTTGAATAATTATTTAAGAACAGAAAGAGAAAGTTTATAACTTTTAATTCTGTGAACTTCTGTTTTACTTAAGTGTATTTGATTATTTGAGTAATACTATTGTTTTAGCAAAAAATATTTTCTTATAGGATTTCATTTAACATTTTATTCAGATATTCCCTAACTAAGCTCTGCTTATTTTCTGATTACTTTTCCTACCATAACACCAAATTTGTACAAATGATGGACTAGAGGTCACAGGACATCCCAAGTCTGCATTAGTGACTTGCAAAATGTTTTCATTATTACCTTTTAAGTGAAAGCTCATAATCCCATAGCTTACTGACTCCTGTTTAGTGCATCTTAGTTTTATTTATTTATTTATTTATAGTTGGAGTCTCACTCTGTTACTCAGAGTGGAGTGCAGTGGCTGCTCCCGGCCACTGCAGCCTCGCCTGCTGGGCTCCGGCGATCCTTCCGCCTCAGCCTTCCAAGTAACTGGAACTACAGGCGCGTGCTACCACACCCGGCTAATTTTTTGATTTATTGTAGAGATGGGGGTCTCGCCAAGTTGCCCAGGCGGGTCTTGAACCCGCGGGCTCAGGCAAGCCAGTCACCTCGGCCTCCCAAAGCGCTGGGATTACAGACTGAGCCACCGAGCCCGGCCCATCTTAGTTTTATTAAACTGCCCAAGAAGAAATATGAAATGCTACTTCTGAGGATCTTGGAAAAGTATTTATTAAAACTTTTCAATTCGCTCTGCCTCTTGATTTCAAATCTTACATAAGCAGGTTCTAAAAACAAGTTGAAGATAATCATAATGATGTAACTGAAAATCATTTATTTTATGTAAGGAGGAAGGAATATTCATAAAGACTCAGAGAAAAAAAAAACCTTAAAGACAATTGGAAAGTCTCTTTGGAAAATGTCAGAATTTCTGATTGACTCACTGTGGTCAGGACATTTCCCTCTGTGAAGACATAGCTCAAGGGTTGTGTATAGAATACACAGCAATCATACTGTGTCACCACATTGAATTTCTCAGCAGAGTAGAGAAACCTGGAGGGCTGTAGCAAGTCCTGTATAAAGCAAACACAAGTAGTTACTCTGTCACCAAGCTTTGTTTAGAGAGAAACCAGTCTCTCTTGAAATACTTAATATGATGATTCCTATTAAGGAAGGTCTGTTGGGACCGTGGATAGTTTGAAAAATCACTGAAACACCTTTTTCAAGCTTTCCTAAATTAAGTGATTGGAAAAAAGAGAACACACTTAAAGAGTCAGTAGCTTGGACCTCAGTGGGACAGGGTAGGTAGTATTTCTTTTGGTTGTGTCTTGAGTGGCCTGGGCCTGCTTTCTATGATCCTGTGAGCCCTGGGAAAAGGCTAGTGGTCAAGTTTAGGTGCTGTGCACTGATGGTGTTCCTGTCACTTTCACGGGATTTTGATATTTTCCAAATGAACTGGGAAGTTGAATGCATCTGTTTTTTGTGGATCTGACTATTCAGAAATTAGTGCAACAGGATGAATTATAGCCCTTCCCACACCCCCTTTTAGTTTCCCCTACTATCTTGTACTTTTTTTTTTTTTTTTTTGAGGATGGGGGGAGTTTGAAATAAGCCAGAAACAATAGAGGCATCCATTAGCATGGTACCAAAATAGGCATTCATACAGCTTCTAATCAGAACAACATATTTTTAATATTCACGAGTTCTTGTTGGCAAGGAGATTTGTGTGTTATGATTCAAGTTAAGTCACTGTCGCACTTCAAGGCTTGCTTTCATTTCTTGCCAGGACATCACTCTCTTTTCAGTTAGATGTATTATATTTATAGAATGTGTTGCTTTTCTGCTGGAATGTAGTTAAAACAACATTAGATCAAGCCAAGAATGTCAGAGGCTAACTCAGTAGTTTTACCTCTAATTGTCTAGCAGAATAATTGTCAGTTAAATATACCAAATCCAAACTAATCCAGGCTAAAGAAAGGATAATAATTAGAAATGTGCCGTGATCTCTGGTATAGTCTATATCATTTGTTCTCAGTTGGAAGTAATTATCAGAATTTCCTAGCCCATCTCAGAATTTTTTATTCTGTAGGCCTGGGGTCAAGAACTAGCTTCCTCATTGTTCTTAGTGAATCTTAGTTAAGTACACTGATTTCCACTAATGACTTATTTTGGCTCCTCAGCAGAGTAATATTTTTTATACTTAAAAACAAAACTCTAAGGTAATCTACTTGAATCAAGCAAATGTAATCACAAAATAGAATTCAGTCATTCAAATCCCATTCACTCATATTGGGTATGTACTATATCTAAGTACTATATTCCATAAAGTGGAGGAAGGGTGGTGGGAGGGTTGCTGTAAAATATAAGATGCTCAGTTATATTTGAATTTCAGATAAGCAGCAAAGAATTTTTTAGTATAGCTATGTCCCAAATATTATATGGGACATATTTATACTAAAAATTATTCATTGTTTATCTGGAATTCAAATTTAACTGACCATCCTCTATTTTAATTTTCTAAATCTGGCAACCATAGAGGGTGGAAATTGAGTAGGGAATTGTCACTAAGTGGAACAGTGTAGAATTTAAGAGTAGTGGTGTTGCTAGTCTGTGAAGATAGGAGCTTGGTACATGGTGGATACTCAATAAATAGTGTGGGAAGAAGGAAGGAAGTAAAAAAGGAAATAAGGAAAATATAGATGATTCCTGTAATACAATGTAGTCATCATAAACGGTACCAAATATTTGAGGGATCAGAGGTGGAAAAACCAATATCTACTAGAGAAGGTGGCATTTGGGTGGTACTTCGAAAATTTCTTCAGATAAAGATGGAAGAGAAAGGCGGAACAATCAAAAGGAACAGCATGAGATAAAGAGGTAGGAAAGTAATGGGATAAGGAGCTGGGAGGTATTTGAGAGCAGATCATAGATTGCATAAGGAAAACCGGATAAGAAGGTGGTAATGCAAGAGGACATTAGAGAACCTACCAGGCTATTATTTTGGTGTTTATTCAGTGGCTAAAAGGGAAATGCATAGGGTTATTATTACTTATTATGATCAGAAATGTAGAATTAATAATTTTTTATTCTTTTGCTGTGAGGCAGATACTAGGTTTTATTAACATATACATATATGTATATATATATATAGAGAGAGAGAGAGAGTTATTCTTGTGAAATAAAAATTCTAAAGGGTAACATTTTAGAAAAATAAAAGTAAAACTGGAATAGCCATTTTAGGAGAAAGCTGGTGAACACAGAGGAGGAAAAGATGCTCTGTTATATCTGAGCACGTTTAAGGCTCTTAATATTTTTAGGGTACAAACTTAGTAGACATGATGACAAGTGGCAATTCCAGTTGTATATTCATTTATCTAAGAAACACCTACTCTAGACTTGAATGTATCGTAGGTCTGCAGCATTACTAAAATGAAATTAACATACTTACAATTAAAATAGAGGAAAGAGGGTGTAGTATTTTTTTATTTTTAAATATGTGGGGGTGTACATATTTAATTATAATTATACTTCAGGTTTAAATATACAAATGTGCTGGGCTCGATGGCTCAGCCTGTAATCCCGTGCCTTGGGAGGCTGAGGTGAGTGGATTGCCTGAGCCCGCGGGTTCGAGACCCGCCTGGGCAGCAAGACCTCATCTCTACAATAAATCAAAAAATCAGCCGGGCGTGGTAGCGCATGCCTGTAATTCTGGCTACTCGGAAGGCTGAGGCGGAATGAT
>NW_007248684.1:104716-117514 GCF_000164805.1 Carlito syrichta
TATATATATATATATATATATATATATATATATGCAGGTACCCTTGTTGATGAGGTGCCCTTCCCCTTCCCCCTCCCCTGGCAATTTCCCACCACTACCAGTCCCACCCCTGCCCTCCCCTGGCAGTTTCCCACTACTGCCAATCCCTTTCTTTTAGTTATAGTATTATTATAGTTGTTCAAGGACAGCTTATGAGTGAGAACATGTGATACTCGGTTCTTTGTTTCTGTGATAGATCACTCAGTATTATAACCTCTAAATCCATCCAAGTTGCTGCAAAGTTCATAAGTTTGTTCTTCTTTTTGGCTGTGTAATATTCCATCGTGTATATGTACCACATTTGTTTTATCTAGTCCTCTTTCGATGGGCAGCATGGTTGGTTCCATGTTTTTGCTGTTGTAAATAATGCTTCACTAAACATGCATGTACAGGTATATTTTTCATAGAGTGATTTGAGTTCTTCTGGGTATATTCCCAGTAGGGAGATTGCACGGTTATATGGGAGGTTGATTTTTACATCTTTTAGGAATCGCCACACTATTTTTCACAGAGGTTATACTAGTTTACACTCCTACCAACAGTGTAGAAGTGTTCCCTTTTCGCGCATCCTTGCCAGCATCTGTTTTTTTTTTTTTTGAGTTATTGATGATGGCCATCCTGACTGGAGTTAGGTGGTATCTCAGTGTGGTTTTAATTTACATTTCTTTGGTAACTAGTTGGGCTGAGCATTTTTTAATGTATCTGTTGGCTGCTCATATGTCTTCTTTTGATAAGTGTTTATTCATATCTTTTGCCCACTTTGTAATGGGGCTGTTTTTTGCTGGTTTTTTTTTTTTGACACGTTTGAGTTCCTTGTGGATCCTAGATGTTAGGCCTTTGTCAGATATACAGTTGGCAAATATTTTTTCCCAGTCTGTGGGCTGTTTCCCCTCTCTCTCAATGGTTTCTTCGACTTTGCAGAAGCTTTTCAGTTTGATGAGGTCCCACCTGCTATCTTATCTCTTATGGCATGGATACTTGGGGTTTTGATCAGGAATTGGTTGCCAGTTCCAATTGCCATAAGGGTGTCTCCTGCGTTTTCTAAGGTTCTTATAGTTTGAGGTTTTACGTTTAGGTCTTTGATCCATTTTAGAATTAATTTTTGTGTGTGGAGATAGGTAGGGGTCTTGTTTTAATAATCTGCATGTGATCAGCCAGTTTTCCTAGTACCATTTACTGAACAAGTTCTCCTCTCCCCAGTGGTTGATGGTGGAGGCTTTGTCAAAGATGAGTTGGTTGAGAAATTGAGGTTTTGCTTCTGGAATCTCTATTCTGTTCCATTGGTCTATATGCCTGTTCTTGTACCAATACCAGGCTGTTGTGATTATTGTAGCTTTATAATGAAGCTTACAGCCTGGGAGTGTGATGCTTCCCCCTTTGTTGTTTTTTTTGCTGAGGATTGTTTTGGCTATTCGTTGTCATTTATGTTTACATACAAATTCCTGTCTTGTCATTTCCAGGTCTGAGAAGAATGCTGCTGGCAATTTAATGGGTATTGGGTTAAATCTGTAGACTGCCTTGGGTTGGATGGACATCTTAACAATGTTGATTCTTCCAATCCACGAGCATGGAATATTTTTCCATTTGTTTGTGTCATTTTTTATTTCTTTGAGCAGTGTTTTGTAGTTTTTGTTGTAAAGGTCTTTGACTTCTTTGGTTAGGGAGATGCCAAGGTGTTTCATTTTTTTTGTGGCTATTATGTATGGGATTGTGCTTTTTATTGGGGTTTCTGTTTGTTTATTGTTGGTGTATAAGAATACGACTGACTTTGCACATTTATTTTATACCCTGAGACTTTTCCAAAGTCCTTTATCAGTGCAAGGAGGCTTTTGACAGATTCTCTTGGGTTTTCGAGGTATAGAATCATGTCGTTTGCGAAGAGGGATAACTTGACTTCCTCTTTTCCTATTTGGAAAGCCCTGATCTTCTTCTCTTGTCTGATTGTTCTAGCTCGGACTTCCAATACTATGTTGAACAGGAGGGGTGAGAGTGGACATCCTTGTCTTGCTCCAGTTTTCAGGGGAAATGGTTTCAATTTCTGCCTGTTGAGCAGTATGTTGGCTGTGGGTTTCTCATAGCTGTCTCTTACTATTTTGAGGTATGTTCCATCTATGCCTAGATGCTTGAGGGTTTTTATCAGGAAGGGATGCTGGATTTTATCAAAAGCTTTTTCTGCGTCTAAAGTATAATCATGAGGTTTTTGACTTTACATCTGTTGATGTATTTAATTGTGTTTATGGTCTTGCAGATGTTGAACTAGCCCTGCATCCTGGGGATGAAGCCTATTTGGTCATGGTGGATGATTTTTGAGATGGTTTGCTAGAATCTTGCTGAGAATTTTATCATCTATGTTCATCAAGGATATTGGCCTGTAGTTCTCTTTCATTGTTGGATCTTTACCCGGTTTGGGTATCAATGTTATGTTAGCTTCATAAAATGATTTGAGGAGGGTTCCATCTGTCTTGATTGCCTGGAATACTTTCAGTAGGATTGGTATCAGTTCTTCCTTGTATTTTTTATATAATTCTGCTGGAAAGCTATCTGGTCCAGAGCTTTTTTTTGTAGGTAGTTTTCTTATGACATAGTCCATTTCTTGGGTTGTTATTGGTCTATTTAGGGTCTTGATTTCTTCTTGTTTCAACCTGGGGAGGTTGTGTGATGTAAGAAAGTCCTCCATTTCTTTTAGGTTTTTGAGTTTGTTTCCATACAGGTGTACATAGTAATCTCTGATAATCTTTTGTATTTCTTCGGAGTCAGTTGTGACTTGATCTTTTGCATTTCTGATTGTGTTTATTCGGGCTTTTTCTCTCTTTTTCTTGGTCAGTCTAGCTCTAGGGGTCCATCAATCTTGTTTTATCCTCTCAGAAAACCAGCTTTTGACTTCATTGATTTTTATTTTTATTTTTTTTTGTATTTTTGTGAGGTTGTAGTCTTAATTCTGGAAGGTGAATTCCAAAAAATTAAATTTAGTTGTATGAGCAAAGATCTAAGACAAGTCCCTACTGAATAACATGAAAACACATTAAACACTAATAGATATATGGTCACTTTGATCTAATCCACAGGGGAATGTTAGAAAGTTAAAGCTTGCAGAGTATAGTCAGATAGCAGGGCTTTTACAAAGGAAGAGGGATGTGAAATATGAAGATGAGGAAAAGCTGGAAAGCAGCCACTTGATGCCCAGACATGCTTCCCGGTTGTCTTCATGAGGCAGTTAAGAAGAGAAATATCTGAAAATTTAAAGGACAGATATGGTGTGTTGGTAGTTTTTCTATTTTATAACATTTTAATTTTTCTGCCTTGATGATCTGCTGCTCTTCAGTGTTTGCCAAAGACTTGGCATCCTGCCCATTTCTTTGATATTCTAGAACAAACTCCTGCTGATGGAGTTCCTGCCATCTATCTTGGAAGTCTATAAACACACAAATCCCAATAAATAGAAATTTTAATTGCCAAATGACACAGTTGAGAAATTCCATGAATATATTATTGAAAACTCTCATGTTCATCTGTACCTTTCAAGTTGCCCATATTTTTGTTTTCTTTTTTTTTTTAGTTGAAATCTTACTCTGTCACCCAGACTGGAGTGCAGTGGCCGCTCCCAGCCACTGCAGCCTCGACCTGCTGGGCTCCGGTGATCCTTGCACCTCAGCCTTCCAAGTAGGTGGAACTACAGGCGTGCGCTACGACACCCGGCTAATTTTTTTGATTTATTGTAGAGATGAGGTCTCACCAAGTTGTCCAGGCGGGTCTTGAACCCTCGGGCTCAGGCAATCCACTCACCTCAGCCTCCCAAAGTGCGGGATTACAGGCTGAGCCACCGAGCCTGGCTACTTGTTTTCTAATTAACATGGAATTGTGATGCTGGATTTTTTGTTATCAAATTTTCCTGGTTAGTGTTAGATCTGTCCGCTCTTTCTAACTCATGGGACGTTTAGGCCTCTTTTTTGTTACCAGTAGCACTTCCCTGGCCTCTTTTGAGAAGCATCTAGTGAGAGAAGTGTGGAGGATGAGAAGGACGAGTATCAGATTGGCAGGTTCCTTGAAAGGGCAAGTAACACAGTGGGGCTGGCCCTGAGGTGGGGGTGAGATGGGGATTGCTACAGTGGCAGGTGGGAGTCTGTGGAGACTTGCCCTAGAGCAGAGAGAGGCTGTTCTCTCATAAGAACAGCTTCAGCATCTCTCTTTCATCTTTTCATAGTGGCTGGCAGCTCTTCCTAATTCTGTACTGTTTTGCCTATGGCTCGTCCTCCTTTCATTAAGTAAATTGTGTCTGTGATACAGTGAAATACAGTTCACTGCAAACTATGGAAGATAATGGTATTTAGTTAGAGTCTGAAAACCCAAGTTAAAAATCTTTTTCTGCCAGTTGTTAGGGCATGACCCAGGGCATGACACTTAACCACACTGAACTTTGGTTTTCTCACCAAAAACTGAATATTTGTGTTTCATATATTATCTGTCTTATGGGATTATTGAGCATTAAATGAGAAAATATAAATGAAAGTCTATCCTAGGGCTGTGATGATGATTGTGGTTAGTACAATATTATTTAAAAGTCTAATGGAGCCGGGCTCAGTGGCTCAGCCTGTAATCTCAGCACTTTGGGAGGCTGAGGTGTGTGGATTGCCTGAGCCTGAGGGTTCGAGACCTGCCCGCGCAACTTGGCGAGACCTCATCTCTACAATAAATCAAAAATTAGCTGGGTGTGATAGCGCGCGCCTGTAGTTCCAGGTACTTGGAAGGCTGAAGTGGAAGTATTGCTGGAGCCCAGCAAATTGAGCCTGTGGTGTCTGGGAGTGTGCTATTGTACTCCAGTTGGGCGATGGAGTGAGACTCTAACTCAAAAACAAAAAAAACAAAAAAAATCCAATGGGTGGACCAGTTCTTTCCACCTAGAAAAAGACAGGATTCCTATTCAAACTCTTATTGAACAAAATCAGTACTAATTTGCTTATTTGAATTTTTACAATGAAGTACAAATGCAAGATGGATGGGAACTTTTGAAGATGCTCCTGACTGTTGAATAATTCTTATACATTTAAAAAACTATCATAATATAAGTATTTTTGAAAGATGTGTATAATAATTTCTGAAAATACCTGAAATGGCCATCCTTTTACAGATATTTAAATATGTAATTTGTTCTAAATGTCTAATCTTGAATGATTAAATAATTTGCATACTGTTTTCAGTGCCATGAATTAAAGGCTATAATTGAAGAATAATTTTTCGCAGTAAAATTATATCATCTCTTATGTAGTACATTTAAAAATATTCTAGACCAGTTCTAATTTTATAGTTTTATTATTTTAATTTAATGTACTAAGTAATTAAAAATTGCTACAAAGAAAAGAAGATGAAGATGATTTTAGTTAATTTTTTCTCAACAGGGTGAAAAGATGATAAGTAGAGTAATGGAACAGAGCCCAGCACAGTTCTTGGCACATAAAGATATTCATTAAATGTTCCTTAATGAATAAACGATGAATAATTTCTAAGCATCTTTAGACTTCGGGAAAAAGCACCATTCTCAGTGCTATATAAAATATGAAAAAAATAGGTTGACATCTTTATATTAAAGTACCTCCATGTAGAAGTCCCACAAGCCGATTTTTATTGCATCATTAGAGTCTCTGTTTGCTCTGCTTCCCTTTTCTCTTTACTCTTGGTGTAGATTCTCAGGCCTAAGTCAGTTACAGATGTCGAGAGAATTCTCCATGGGTATCTTGCATTTGTATATCTTTCTTTTGTTTTTTTGTTTTTGTTTGTTTGTTTGTTTTGAGTTGGAGTCTCACTATGTCGCCCACACTGGAGTGTAGTGGCTGCTCCCGGCCACCACAGCCTCGACCTGCTGGGCTCTGGCGATCCTTCCGCCTCAGTATTCCAGGTAGCTGGAATTACAGGCGCACACTACCACACCTGGCTAATTTTTTGATTTATTGTAGAGATGAGATCTCACCAAGTTGCCCAGGTGGGTCTAGAACCCGCGGGCTCAGGCAATCCACTCACCTCAGCCTCCCAAGGCGCGCAGGATTACAGGCTGAGCCACTGAGCCCGGTTTGCATTTGTATATCTTGCAAGCAGAAGTACTAATTGCTCTTTATTTTGGACTTTCTCTTCAAGGATGTCTATATAGCAAACAGCTTTCTAAGACAAAGATGGTCCTTCCTTCTGGAGCCAAGTGCATGTTTGCTTATAAAGCCTTAGAAGATAGAGATAGTGTCTCCCTCTAGAACAAAGGGCAGACATTGCTTACTGTCCAGTCTAATAAAGATAATATCTCCCTCTGAGATAAAAGGCAGGAATGCTTATTGCTCTTTATAGAAGATCTGGGTTCCCTAAGCTTAATGCTCCCCTCCTGTAATATAACCTACTGCATGCGGAGGAGTCACCTGGTCCTTGTTATGTCACCCTGTGGGAATTGGGATTAGGAAACTGGTGCTAAAATTGCTGTTGTTTTCTTTACTATTACTGTTGTTGAGTAATTAACTGCCCTTGGCCTCTAACCAAGGCATCTCAAGTCTTCTACCAGTATCCATGAAACTATGGCAGGCTAACCTTGTCAACTTGCAAGTAGGATAAAATCTCAAACTCGAAACAATTTTTAAAACAGGTTGCAGCAATATTTGGGGAACTTGGCTGTTGTGTTGTGTAGTTGGTACACTCATTTGGGCAAGGTGCCCTTTTACCTCCAGTGGCTGACCACCATTTTGGATATACATTGGGACCTTGGGAACATATTCTCAAGAGAAGAAGTGAATATGCATCAGGGTTGGATGTAGAAGATGGAATGAAATCTAGAACCTTTGTCCCAAAGCACTGGCTAGAACTATAAAGCCTCTGATAATTCTCACTTGAGGCAGTGGTTGGACAGAGACTACAGAGGAAGAAGGAGGAAGAATAAATTGATAGAAGAAAGAAGATTCTGGGGCCCGGCAGAATGGCACCCGCAAAGAAGGGTGACGAGAAGAAGGGCTGTTCTGCCATCAACGAGATGGTGACCCGAGAATACACCATCAGCATTCACAAGCACATCCATGGAGTGGGCTTCAAAAAGCATGCCCCTCAGGCACTCAAAGAGATCCGAAAATTTGCCATGAAGGAGATGGGGACTCCAGATGTACGCATTGATACCTGACTTAACAAAGCTGTCTGGGCCAAAGGAATAAGGAATGTCCTGTACCGAATCCATGTATAGTTGTCCAGGAAACAAAATGAGGATGAAGACTCACCAAACAAGCTTTATACTTTGGTGACCGATGTCCCTGTTACCACTTTCAAAAACCTACAGTCAATGTGGATGAGAACTAATCGCTGATTGTCAAGAACATCAAATAAAGTTATAAAACTCCAAAAAAAGAAAGAAAGAAAGAAGATTCCACGAAGCTTCACAGCAGCCTCAAGTCATTTGTGCTTATCAAAGCTGTTAAGTCACAGTGTTGGCACCTATCATACTAAAGATTATTATGCATTTTTGTGAGCATTGGCTCCTTAATGCCTTGTTCTGTGTGCTCACATGAGTGCTAGTGGCTGAATGTGACTAGACTTGTTCTAGGAAAAGGCATGACAGCAGTGTCTGGCATTTTTGGTCACTCTGCTTATAACCCCTGTCATTCGTCTCCCAGCCACCACTTAGGCAACTCTAACCACCTGCAAGACTGGTCACAGACCTCTAAACCTCAGAAGTGTCAGCTCCTTCTGACTCTTTCAGAGTTGGAATATAGTAATGCTGCCTCCTAGAACAAACCCTTTGACTACTTTTCTGTTGAGAGAAAGCATTCAGGGTTGTTACTTAGATGTGCTGTATGTTCTTACTTGTTAGCCACATGTTGAAGCAATTGTGTTTTATTTCATGCCACAGGGACTTTTATCCGGCGTCATCGGATTCCTCTTCCACCTCCTGATGATGATCAGTTTTATACTGTGTATCATTTTAATATCAGCATAGACATTGTGTTCTATGGCCGGACATTCAAGATTTATGACTGTGATAACTTCACAAAAAATTTTTTGAAAAAAATAGGAGTCAAATTAAATTCCCCGGGACAATGTCCAGATGATCCTTACTTGAAGATGCGAAGAGAGGTAAGAAGCTGATATGTTCATGTGTTCTTGTCTTCAGACTGAGAATCCCTTTGGAGAGTCAGAAAAGGTATTTGTACTCCTGATGGGCAGATGTGAAAGAACTTTTAGGGCCATAGTTATTCGAACTGTCCTGTTCTTTGGGCTGGAAACAAGGCTAAGTGTTGGCCTCAGAATAGGAATGACTCCCTCACTGCTTCTCCCCAGTTCTCTCTGTAGAGTCTCCCTTTCAGGCGGTAAAAGTCTTCAGTGAGCTGCTCAGGTGGGACAGTTTCTAGGCATTTACAATTGACTTTGTGGTCACTGACGTATGAGTTGTGTCCACATTTCCTTGGCTTGTCTTTTCCTTGGCTTGTCTTTTCCCATATTTCCCTAACTCTGGCTAGACAAATCTTTACTTTTTTGTGTGTGTGTCGGAATCTCACTCCGTCGCCCAGGCCGGAGTGCAGTGGCACGCTCACAGCCACCCCAGCGTTGACCTGCTGGGCTCCAGTGATCCTTCCACCTCAGCTTTCCAAGTAGCTGGATCTATAGGCACGCACTACCACACCTGGCTAATTTTTGATTTATTGTGGAGATGAGGTCTTGCCAAGTTGCCCAGGCTGGTCTTGAACCCACAGGCTCAGGAAATCCACTCGCCTTGGCCTCACAAAGTGCTTGGATTATAGGCTGAGCCACCGGCCCGGCCCAAATCTTCTATGCTACTGACTTAGTGAACCAAGCTTTTGTCTTCCCAGCTACTCTTATGGTAGTATTGGATGCTGAGATGTTTTGGAAAGGTCAGGCGGGCTGTGATTCTGATTTACCCCCATTAGGAAAAGATGCTTCTCTACAAAGTCTGATCAGTTAGTGCAGGGAGTAAAGACTCAGTCTTTTTAGCATTATTGTGTTCCTTCTGAAGTTTTTTTTTAAACAATCCCTTGGCACAAATTTTGTTTTCCAGAAGAATTTAAACACTCAAAAAGGGAATGTGATGGGGAACATCACACACCCAGCCAAGGTCCTTTGCTGGGACTGGAATGCAAATCTCTCGATTCTTTTTTTTTTTTTGAGTTGGAGTCTCACTCTCGCCCAGACTGGAGTGCAGTGGCCGCTCCCGGCCACCGCAGCCTCGACCTGCTGGGCTCCGGAAATCCTTCCGCCTCAGCCTTCCGAGTAACTGGAATTACAGGCATGTGCTACCACGCCCGGCTGATTTTTTGATTTACTGTAGAGATGAGGTCTCGCTGCCCAGGCGGGTCTCGAACCCGTGGGCTCAGGCAATTCACTCACCTCAGCCTCCCAAAGGCGCGGGATTACAGGCTGAGCCACCGAGCCCAGCTTCTTTTTTTTTTTTTTTAAGTTGGATTCTCACTCTGTCACCCAGACTGAAGTGCAGTGGCTGCTCCTGGCCACTGCAGCCTCGACCTGCTGGGCTCCAGCGATTCTTTCGCCTCAGCCTTCCAAGTAGCTGGAACTACAGGCACGTGCTATCACGCCTGGCTAATTTTTTTGATTTATTGTAGAGATGAGGTCTCACCAAGTTGCCCAGGCAGGTCTCGAACCCACGGGCTCAGGCAATTCACTCACCTCAGCCTCCTAAGGCGCAGGATTACAGGCTGAGCCACCAAGCCTGGCTATCTCTCGATTCTTACCCTGATTTTTATCATTATTTGTTTCCCTTTTATTTTTCTATTGAAGTGTGATTACACACAGTAAAATACATAGAAATTAAGCATACAGTTAGATGAGTCTTATCAAATACATATGCCCGTCCCCTGCCCCCCAAATCAAGATGTAGAGCATTTCCATTCCTCCAGAAAGTCCCCTCATGTGTTTTTGTAATCAGTTTCTCTCCATACCCAGGGATCAGCACTGTTCTCATTTCTATCCCCATAAATTAGTTTTGTCTGTTTTTTTAAATTATTTTTTAAGCTTGTAATTCATTTTTCTTGCGGGAAGATAACAAAATTTAGAATAAAATTCTCATTTGATTCTCCTTTGATCTCTTGTTAAAAGTCACCTACAGGATCATTCATCTATTCCTGCCTCCTAGCCCCAGCAGAATTATTATTATTATTATTATTTTTTTTAAGTCAGAATCTCACTCCATTGCCCAGGCTGGAGTGCAAGTGGCACACTCACAGCTACCCCAGCGTCGACCTGCTGGGCTCAGGTGATCCTTCTGCCTCAGCCATGTTGCTGGAACTACAGACACACTCTACCATGCCTGGCTAATTTTTTCATTGATTGCAGAGGCGAGGTCTTGCCAAGTTGCCCAGGCTGGTCTTGAACTCTTGGGCTCAGGCAATCCTCTCGCCTCAGCCTCCCAAAATGCTAGGATTATAGGCTTGAGCCACTGTGCCTGACTAGAATTATTCTTTAATGTTGTAGGGCTATAACTCTCTGGAGAAACGTGTGCACACACACACACACACACACACACACACACACACACACAGCCCAAAAAATGTATACACGTTTTAAGAGATGTTGTCTATGTATTACTTTTAGTTTGCCATAATCAGAAGTGTCTGGATGCTGATTGTAACTACTTTGAGTGCCTCTTGTTATTGCAGAAGTCAAAGGTGACTTGTATTCATCTTTTGTTATCAGTATATGTTGAGTATTACAATTCTAGCACAGTTTTTTTTTCTTAAAATGTGTATACATTTTTGGCTGTGTGTGTATGTATGTATGTATATATATGTAGTTGATCCTGGAGTATCTAAGTTAAAATGCCCGTGTATCAGTATACGAAAAGATTTTTGGGTTTCAGTTTATTTTATTTTTTTCCAAGTGCCCTGGTTGAAAGAGTCTAGATAAATAGAAAGTATTTAGAACGAGCAGAAAGAACCTGAAGGAAATGGATCCAAATGAATTACCACCCTTTGCATATGGCTATACTCATTCACTAACAGTTGGTGTTATATGATAGTGATTGTGAATGATGATGCATTATATGAAATTACATAGAACTCTGTGGGATTGCATAGGTTTATAAAGAAAATTTTTTTTTTGTGTGCCAGGAATTCAGAATAAATACCAAGAACAGCTAAGACATGTTTTAAATAAATTCTTTTCAGATTGGGAAACTCATTTTAGCATTTATTCTCTCAGGGAAAAAATTCTTCAATACATACAGAAATCTTTGGAAAATTAGTAGTTTAATAAGAGGCTTTTATATTGACTTTTATGCATGTAGTTCTCCAGTGTTTGCTGCCTTGAAATGTAAAGTTAAAATTAAACAATTTAACTTCAACTGAAAGGATTCCAATGCTATATAATCAATAATGCATTTCTTAGAGGCCTTATAATGCTAAAGAAACATTTTTCAATTGATTGAAGTAGAAGTCCCATAATTTCATTTAAATATCAAGGATAAGACTGAAGAGCCTCTGGAAAGCTGTTGTGTGTTGTCATCTTACCCCCCCTCCCCATGTATCTGCCATGGACAGATACAAAATTTCAAGAATTTACAAAGAAGATTGTAATAACAGGATTTGGAATGACATCTCCCTTGTCAATGAGCATTTCCTTATATAACAATCCTATATGGTTACATCAGATAGAATGGGGGCAGTTTTGCTCCAAAACAGGGCTGAGAATGATAGAGAGAAGAGCTGCAACAGAAAGACTGAGGATCTGGTAGTTGATGGTTGGGAGGACAGCTAAGGCAGGGACTCTGTATAGACCGGAAGCTCTTAATTTGCATGCTCCCATTTCCTCTGGGCTTTCATATCCTTATATCTAAAACTTTTTGAGCGAAACCAAAACCATGACTGTCTTTCTTCCCTTTTACCTTTATTATCATCATTATTATTATTTTTGAGTCAGAGTCTCATTCTGTCACCCAGGCTGGAGTGCAGTGGCACACTTGAAGTCACCACAGCCTCAATCTGTTGGGCTCAGGCTATCCTTCCATCTCAGCCTTCCAAGTAGCTGGAGCTACAGGTCTGCGCTACCACACCCGGCTAATTTTTGTGATTTATTGTAGAGACGAGGGCTTGCCAAGTTGTCCAGGCTGGTGTCGAACCCGTGGGCTCAGGCAATCCTCTCGCCTCAGCCTCCCAAAGTGCTGGGATTACAGATGTTAACCACCGCGCCTGGCTTCCTTTTACCTTTAAAAAAAAATCTTTGAGTAAGAAAATTCAGATATGAATTTTCAATGAAAAGACAAATAGCTTTTTTATTTGAGAAGTAATCAGCATAGATCCAAATCTACAGATCTTAAAGCATACAGATCAACGAGTTTTGTAAAATGTATACAGCTGGGTACCCATGAAAATCAAGATGTAGAATTATTTCCATTGCCCCAAAAAGTTCTTTTTGTCTCCCTTTCTCGTCAGATCCCCTACCCAGAGGTAATTACTGTTCTGATTTTTGTCAGATTACTTTTGAGTGTTCTTTTTTTTTTTTTTTTGAGTTGGAGTCTCATTCTGTCACCCAGACTGGAGTGCAGTGGCATACTCCTGGCCACCACAGCCTCGACCTGCTGGGCTTGGCGATCCTTCCGCCTCAGCCTTCCAAGGAACTGGAACTACAGGCGCGTGCTACCATGCCCGGCTAATTTTTTGATTTATTGTAGAGATGAGGTCTCGCTGCCCAGGCGGGTCTCGAACCCGCGGGCTCAGGCAATCCACTCACCCCAACCTCCCAAAGGCGCGGGATTACAGGCTGAGCCACCGAGCCCGG
>NW_007248684.1:117534-201391 GCF_000164805.1 Carlito syrichta
TTTTTTGAGTTGGTGTTTCACTCTGTCACCCAGACTGGAGTGCAGTGACACCTTAATGGCCACCCCAGCGTCGACCCTCTGGGCTCTGACAATTCTTCTGCTTCGGCCTTCCAAGTGGCCAGAACTACAGGTGTGCTACCATGTCCGGCTAATTTTTTCTTAAAAATTTACTGTAGAGACGAACTCTTGCCAACTTCACCAGGCTGGTCTTGAACCCACGGGCTCAGTTAACCCACTCGCCTCAGCCTCCCAAAGTGCTGGGATTACAGACTGAGCCACCGAGCCCGGCCAAAATATATCTTTATATATTGTGTGATTGCGTGCATCTCAGAAGTGATTATACAAAGCCTACACCTGCTACTGACATTTTCTCTGTTTGCAGGTGCTAGACTGCACGGAGCCCTTACATCCCTATGAGTACTTCGACACTCTGAAACAGTTCCTCCAGTATGATAGGAAGGTTTTGCGTTTCTTCTGCTTGTGGGACGACTCAGCCTCACTGTTCGGGGACCGTAGAGATCTTGTCCTGCACTATTTCTTGACTGATGATACTGTTGAAATCAAAGAAGTGATGCCACATAACTCAGGCCGGGATGCCATACCACTGTTCCTCCGGAGGAGTAAGTTACCCAAGGTGAGCGGTGAATACAGAACCACTTTCTGAGTTTGATTTTGGGCTGAGAGATCAAGTCACTGTGTGGAACATTGTGTGTTATGACTATGTGGTAACAGTTACCATATACTAGTGCAAATATTTAGAAAACTTTCATGTTTTGCTTTCTATTAACATGCATCTATGAAAGTAATACTGAGAATGTGATAAATTAGAGTTGGAACATTCTAAACTTAGGGCAAGTAAAGAAAAAAAAATGGATGAGAAAGTAACTATTCATCATTGAGTTCACAATCAGTCTTAGGAAATTAAATGACTCCCTAGTGAAAGAATTGCACATGGCCTTGAATGGGGCACTGGTGTGTGGTCCTTGTAATTTACCCAGGAGAGCCCAAGGTGTTGGTCTGGGTTGTGAATACACACACACACACACACACACACACACACACACACACACGTATGCATGCACTCACTATCATTACACTAGTTTGTGAACAGAAGTGATTCTTTTGAGTGTAGCAACTAGTCACCAACTAGCGGTGATAATGACTTTTACATTTTATTTACTATTAAAACAATTGTCAGCCGGGCTCGGTGGCTCAGCCTGTAATCCTGTACCTTTGGGAGGCTGAGGTGAGTGGATTGCCTGAGCCCGCGGGTTCGAGACCCGCCTGGGCAGCGAGACCTCATCTCTACAATAAATCAAAAAATCAGCCGGGCGTGGTAGCGCATGCCTGTAATTCCGGCTACTCAGAAGGCTGAGGTGGAAGGATCGCCAGAGCCCAGCAGGTGAGGCTGCGGTGGCCGGGAGCGGCCACTGCACTCCAGTCTGCGGGACAGAGTGAGACTCCAACTCAAAAAAAAACAATTGTCAGGCTTATTTCTACAAATATTTATGGCCATTTGAGAGCTAATGTAACTTGGGTGCCACAGAAAAAACACAGAGACAGAAGACTTGGATTAGAATTGCGCTGGGCACGGTGGCTCATGCCTGTAATCCCAGCACTTTGGGAGGCAGAGGCAAGAAGATTGCCTGAGCTCAGGGGTTTGAGACCAGCCTGGGAAACTTGGCAAGACCTTGTTTCTACAATAAATTTAAAAAATTTGCCAGGCATGGTGGTGCATGCCTTTGGTTCCAGCTACTTGGATGGCTGAGACAGAAGGGGTGCCTGAGCCCAGCAGGTCGAGGCTGCAGTGACCAGGAGTGTGCCACTGCACTCCAACCTGAGCGACAGAGTGAGATTTGTACTCAAAAAAAAAAAAAGCGAGTCTGCTCCTTATTAGCTATATGACCTTGGGCAAATCTCATAACCTCCCTGAGCTTAGTTTCTCATCTCTAAAATGTGATAATATAGTAAAAAAATGAAACACTACCTGAGGACCTGTAAACATCAGTAAATACACATAAAAACATGAAGGTTTTTTTCATCAGCTCTCTGTTATATTTTCTTTCTTTCTTTTTTCTTTTTTTTGAGTTGGAGTCTTACTCAGTCACCCAGACTGGAGTACAGTGGCCGCTTCCGGCCACCGCAGCCTCGCCTGCTGGGCTCCGGCGATCCTTCCGCCTCAGCCTTCCGAGTAGCCGGAATTACAGGCATGCGCTACCATGCCCAGCTGATTTTTTTTTCATTTATTGTAGAGATGAGGTCTCGCTGCCCAGGCGGGTCTCGAACCCGCGGGCTCAGGCAATCCACTCACCTCAGCCTCCCAAAGGCGCAGGATTATAGGCTGAGCCACCAAGCCCGGCTTATATTTTATTTCTTACTTGAATAAAGTAACTTTTAATTTAATTCTTAGTGCTCCTGAAAAGTTACTGTTAACACTCATTCTGGTACAAACAACTGCTGGCCTCACAGGAATCTTTCCCAGATTCTCTGAGCCCACTACCAAAAGCCCTGCTGTGTTGCTTGAAGGCAGAGGAGGCGGAATTTGTCCCAGAGGGAGCTTTGGGATATGCACAGTGGGCGACCAGGAGGTGCCAGAGAGACCTGCTTTTAGAATGGCTTTGAAAAATAGGCTAAATATACAATAATAGTGACATACCTAACCTTTGCAGTGTGACTTGACATCAATTACTTCATTTTACTCATTATTTCAGCAAGTTTTTTTTTTTTTTTTTTGAGTTGGAGTCTCACTTGGTCGCCCAGACTGGAGTGCAGTGGCCGCTCCCGGCCACCGCAGCCTTGACCTGCTGGGCTCCGGCAATCCTTGTGCTCAGCTTTCCACGTAGCTGGAACTACAGGCACACGCTACCACGCCCTGATAATTTTTTGATTTATTGTAGAGATGAGGTCTCGCCAAGTTGCCCAGGCGGGTCTCGAACCCGCGGCCTCAGGCAATTCACTCACCTTGGCCTCCCAAAGCATGGGATTACAGTTTGAGCCACTGAGCCTGGCCTCTACAATTATTTATTGAGTGTCAACTCTATGCCAGCTCTGGAGTTACAAGTGAGAAAGAGGATGGATTAAGTTCTACCCACACCTTGTTTTGGTTTTGTCTTCCAGTATGGCCCACCTGGAATCTATCAACCAGGCCAGATAACGGATCAAACAGTTCTTAATGTGTATGGTGGCTTGGGAGAGAACCGAGTGGATGGCTATCTGATGGATAAATACCAGGTGAGGTGCCTCATGTTTTATTACTCTTTTTAATGTGACTTCCCTGGAACCTCAACAATGGAATGAGTTACATAGTTCTTTCTTTTGAGGTTGTGGATTAAATTGATGAAAATACATAAATATACGCATTGTATTGCTACTTAATCAACAACAAACATGCTTAAATACATATATAAATACATGCATTGCATTGAATTTGCAAGCACTACAGTGCTCAAATAATGCTTTAAAATATTAATATCTAACTGGGCGTGGTAGCGCATGCCTATAGTTCCAGCTACTTGGAAGGCTGAGGTGGAAGAATCGCCAGAGCCCAGCAGGTCGAGCTTGCGGTGGCCGGGAGCGGCCACTGCACTCCAGTCTAGGCGACAGAGTGAGACTCCAACTAAAAAAAAAAAAATTAATGTCAACTGATTACCTTTTGATTTGATTTTAAAAATTTAGTTATAAATGATATGATTAAAGGTTTTTGTTTTTCTCTGGGAAGGGGTGTCTAGTTCTTTGGAAGGGTCATGGTGCTAATGCTGTGTTCCTTTGTTTTTATTAGCTGGGAAAATTAGATCAAGAGTTTTACAAAGATAGTGACCTGTCTGTAGGAATCACCATCAATGTTTGGGGAAGAAAAGTTCTCCTTTGCGATTGTGATGAATTTACGAAGTCTTATTATAAGTCTAAATATGGAGTTGGTAAGTTACATGTATGTCAATTGGAACATGTTTAAAAAGACTCTTTGTTCCTTAGTTGAGATTTTATTTTCTAATTTCAAATGCTAAGCTAATAATATCTATCATTTATTGTACATTTGCTGTCTTCCAGGTATTTGTTGTCTTATCTACTCCTAACAACAATTCTTTACAGGTAGGGTCATTATCTGCATTTTAGAGGTGAAGAAACCACTGCTTAAAAAGGGCGCATTAGTCCAAGGTCATGGAGTGAGCAAAGGGTGAGCCAAGATTTGAGCTTGTCTGCCTGATGCCAGGGTTTTCCATTTTCCCCTATGGTTCTCTGCCTCACTATAATTTGCGGTAAATGTTTTGACTGAGCAATTGAAATAAAAACCTTTCTCTTAATTCTTGCTTACCACAATGGATATACTTATATGAGTTCTTTAGAAAATTCTGTTCTGCCAATTTGCTGCACCTTTCCTGGTGAGGCTTAACCAGGTTTCCAGCTTTTCTCTTCTTAAATTTCAATGCCATTCCAATCAGGTTAGTTTAGTTCTGAATGAAAACCAGTGATTTATTAAGCACCTATTATATGTTGATCATCACAGTAGACTTAGGAGATACAGAGGTGTGTAAGAGGTTTCTAGGCTGGAAGGGAAGCTGAGACCTATACCTTGTAACATGGTATTATGTTAGTCCTGGAAACAGGCAAAGGACGTAATGTGAAACCTAAAACATAAACCTCATTTGTTAAACTCCCACTCACAGTCTTCTGAGAATCTGCCACCCAGCTCCTAGGCCCTCTGGCTGAGGCTCCAGGTACCGGCTGCTGGTGGTAGTTGATGAGAATTGCTGACCTCCCAGTTGGGACTTAGAGCTGGGGTGGGGGTTGCTTAGTCCTAGACTTCGCTCTGAACCTTGGTGTATTCATATGAACCCACTTCCCCAAAGGTTGGATGGAAGCCAGAAGCAACCAGCTTCTTTTTATTTTTTGTTTTTTGAGTCGGAGTCTCTCACTCAATCATCTAGGCTGGAGTGCAGTGGCACGTTCACGGCCACCGCAGCCTTAACCTGGTGGTCTCAGGCGATTCTTCTGTCTCAGCCTTCCAAGTAGTGGATCTACAGGTGCGTGCTACCATGCCCAACTAATTTTTTGATGTATTGTAGAGACAAGGTCTCACCAAGTTGCCCAGCCTGGTCTTGAACCCCCTGGGCTCAGGCAATCCTCTTGCCTCGGCCTCTCAAAGTGCTGGGATTATAGGTGTGATCCACTGTGCCCAGCCAACCACAGCTTCTTAAAAGACAAGGAAGGTGTTTTGCTTCTAGAATGAGACGAGGCTCACCTTATATGTCTTGCTGTCCTTATGGTGTAGTGTTCCCAGTCTCATGGGAATCTTTATATTGTGAGAGAAGGCACACGAAGAGGTTTGAGTAAAAAGACTTTCAGTTTCACTGTTAGGTTCATTAAGGAAATTTGTTCCACTGCATTGTATACCAAACTAGTGAAACTGTGTGGGCTCTACAGGAGCCAAATTGATGGTCTCTTCTTATTTTATTTTCTAAAATTAGTCCCCTTTTGTGGACACAGTTGGGCAAATTTATGCTGGGAACTGTGTACAAGGCAGCCAGGAATGTGTAGGTGGTAGCTGCTGTAAAGATGCTGCTTGTGGCCCTTAGACTGTTGGGGAGAAGAATTTGGCCTTTAATAAACGTGGATGCCTGTTTAGAATCAATAGAGATAGAGTTAGATATAGATATAGATGGGTCACAGAAAACCACATTTTACATCTGAAGATTACCTTAATGTGAAAGGTATGGTGAAGGTTCCAAAACATTATATAATTTCTTTTGCTTTTTTTTTTTTGAGTTAAGGTCTCATTCTGTCGCCCAGGCTGGAGTGCAGAGGCATGATCAAAGCTCACCACAGACTTGGCCTCCTGGGCTGAGGTGATCCATCTGCCTTAGCACTTCAAGTAACTCGAACTTTAGGTGCATGCCACCACACCAGGGTAATTTTTTTGACTTTTTGTAGAAGCGAGGTCTTGCTGTTTCCCAGGCTGGTCTCAAACTTCTAGGCTCAAGCAATTCTCCTGCCTTAGCCTCCCAGAATGCTGGGATTACAGACATGAGCCACTGCACCTGGCTGATTTCTTAAACATAAATCATAATGTTTGGTTGATATTTGTCTGTCTGTCTTTTTTTTTTTTTAAAGGAAACATTTTATTTATTTATTTATTTTGAGTTGGAGTCTCACTCTGTCGCCCAGCAGACTGGAGTGTAGTGGCTGCTCCCGGCCACCACAGCCTCAACCTGCTGGGCTCTGGCAATCCTTCCGCCTCAGCCTTCCAAATTGCTGGAATTACAGGTGCGTGCTACCACGTCTGGCTAATTTTTTTTGATTTATTGTAGAGATGAGGTCTCACCAAGTTGCCCAGGCAGATCTCAAACCCGCAGGCTCAGGCAATCCACTCACCTCAGCCTCCCAAGGCGCGGGATTACGGGCTGAGCCACCGAGCCCGGCTGATATTTGTCTTTCAACTTGATTTTGAGAAGATGAAAAGTTGCAATTGGGAAAATGAGTGTCCTAATGGAGAGAGAGAGACTTGGCACATTGTTAGTGTCTTAGAACCTTTTATAGAAAATTTTCCGAGACAGTGTGAATTTCTTGGTGTGCTCCAAATCTAGCTATTCTGGGTAAATGTATCAGCTTCAAATGTCCTATGGTCCATTGCAGTTGAGTCCTAGTATTTAATTTCTTTATGCTCACTTATTTTGTTCATTCTATCGACTCATTATATTAGGTAAAAAAAAGTAGTCTGTACCTTTAAAGCTAATATAGCCTGGCATTATGCATTTAAACAGTACATTATGCAAATGTAAAGTTATGATGCATTTCATAGTCACACTGACTTTTTATATTTCTCATAACATATGTTAAAGTATCCTGTTTAACAGACTATTATTACACAACATTTCTTGAGTTCTAACAGTGTACTTAATGTAACTAAAGATTAGAAATTATATCTATGATGGGGTGAGGGAGAAGTGAATCATTATTCTCTGATAATCTTTTTTTTTTTTTTTTTGAGTTGGAGTCTCACTCTGTCACTCAGACGGGAGTGCAGTGGCCACTCCCGGCCACCGCAGCCTCGACCTGCTGGGCTCCGGCGATCCTTCCGTCTCAGCCTTCCAAGTAGCTGAAACTACAGGCGCACGCTACCACGCCCGGCTAATTTTTGATTTATTGTAGAGATGAGGTCTCGCCAAGTTGCCCAGGCGGGTCTCAAACCCGCGGGCTCAGACAATCCACTCACCTCGGCCTCCCAAAGTGCTGGGATTACAGGCTGAGCCACTGAGTCCGGCCTCTGATAATCTTTACATTTTCTTTTCCTGATTTTTTGGATATGGTTAGATTAATATACTTAATGTTACTTAGATACAGTTATTTGTGGCCTCTTAATTTTGTTTATGATTCATCTGGTCCTAAAAATTTATAAGACTGACCAAAGTTTATGCATTATGTTTTGGTATCCTTAAAGCCTAAACCAGGATAGAGTCCTATCAATAATTGTGGTCTGTCCATAATTGTGGTTACATTTCCTTCCTTGTCTATAATCGTCAATGGAACGCCTGTCTCCACTGTGTACTACATAGGACAGAGCTGACAGGTACCAGAAACTCTTCTAGGGACCTCTCTAGCAGGAAGCCAGAGGAAGAGTTATTTAATTTGTTTGTTTTATTATTTTGAGTTAGAGTCTTTGTCGCCCAGGCTGGAGTGCAGTGGCACATTCATGACCGCCACAGCCTCAACCTGCTGGGCTCAGGTGATCCTTCTGCCTCAGTCTTCCAAGTAGCTGGAACTACAGGCAAGAGCCCCACCACACCTGGTTAATTTATTGATTTATTGTAGAGATGAGGTCTCGCCAAGTTGCCCAGGCTGGTCTTGACCCCTGGGCTCAGGCAATCCTCTCACCTTTGCCTCCCAAAGTGCTGGGATTACAGGTATGAGCCACCGCACCTGGCTTATTTTTATTTCTTTAGAGGCAGGGTCTCAACTCTGTCACCCAGTCTAGAGTACAGTGGTATGATTGTAGCTCCCTACAGCCTTCCTGGGCTCAAGGGATCCTCCCATGTCAGCCTCTCAAGTAACTAGGACTATAGGCAGGTGCCATCATGCCTGGCTAATTTTTTAAAAAACTTGGAGAGATGGGGGTCTCGTTGTGTTGCCTATTGTCTTGAATGCCTAGCCTCAAACAATCCTCTTGCCTTGGTGTCCTGAAGTGCTGGGATTACAGGTGTGAGCCATTGTGCTGGCCAAGGGGGAAATTTCTAATGTAGTGTGTAGCTTTGGTGCTTTAGTACCTTCTCTTATCCAATGACATCCCAATATATTTTGAGGGAGAAAAATCGCAAAGAGAAGGTATTGGCTACAGTCCCAAGAAAGGTGCGTTGATAACCTTTCTATTTATGTAGAAGCAGAGGACTTGATAGAATTCCAAGAGACATTTGAGCCTTTGTGTAAAACCCAATCTGACTCTTAAAAAGATGAGATTCTGTCATGGTATTTAAGGATTCTAAGGAGAAGGCGATTCTATAGATTTCTTCCATTTAACAGTGCAGTGTGACCCCACCATCAGGCAGCTTTGCCATCCTGCTGGCCTTGGCTCGCCTGCTGGGCTGTAACATGTCACTCCCTCATTATTTCATGTGAATGAACAAGGACTGGCAGATGGAGGTCTGTCGATCTTCCCTATAGCATGAAGGTTGGAAAAGGCTTCAGGGGCTCCAGCTTGTGTTTCTTTCACTAAAGGGACAGAGATTTGAATGTAAACTGTTCTTACCTAGAAATTTCTGCCTTGGGTTATTATTTCTTTGTCTATAAGAGGACTTTCTTTCTTTCTTTTTTTTTTTGAGTCTCACTCTGTCGCCCAGACTGGAGTGCAGTGGCTGCTCCCGGCCACTGCAGCCTGGACCTGCTGGACTCCGGCAATCCTTCCGCCTCAGCCTTCCAAGTAGCTGGAACTACAGGCGTGCATTACCCCGCCCGGCTGATTTTTGATTTATGGTAGATATGAGGTCTCGCCAAGTTGCCCAGGCGGGTCTCGAACTCGCGGGCTCAGGCAATCCACTAACCTCAGCCTCCCAAGGTGCGAGATTACAGGCTGAGCCACTGAGTCTGGCTAAGACTTTCTTGTTGATTCTTAGTGGCTGGGACAACCAAACTAGTGAGGATTGTTCATTCCCATTGCTTTTGAACACTTATTAAGCTATATTGAAATTAAAGCACCTTACATTTTGTGTAGTCATTTCTGGCCATCTCTGAACTTTTGGTGCTGGAATCAGCAGGACATCCAGGATAAGAGTTGAATGATCATTTGAGCAAACTGGCTACTCTAATTGGCAGCAAAGGGATAGAATTGGTTACTGGTCTCACCACATGGCCTTGATGGACCTAACAAATTTTGCTTCTAGTTTAGGATTAGAGAATTCCTAAGGATTTTGTAGCTCTAACATGATATGATTAACTAATTTCAGTTTCACTGAAATCATTTGACCAGGGTATTGAGTACAAGCAGAGATGGATTTATTGTGAAGTTCATGAAGCGTAATTTTTTTTTTTTGAGTTGGAGTCTCACTCTGTCACCCAGACTGGAGTGCAGTGTCCGCTCCCGGCCACCACAGCCTCGACCTGCTGGGCTCCGGCGATCCTTCCGCCTCAGTCTTCCGAATAGCCGGAATTACAGGCATGCGCTACCACGCCCGGCTGATTTTTTGATTTATTATAGAGATGAGGTCTCGCTGTCCAGGCGAGTCTCGAACCGCAGGCTCAGGCAATCCACTCACCTCAGCCTCCCAAAGGCGCGGGATTACAGGCTGAGCCACCGAGCCCAGCTGAAGCTTAATTTTTTTAGCATTCTTCCTTTGCAGGGGCCCCAGTTCAAGGTCCCAGCCTAATTTTGTATAATAATTTGGCATTGTTTGTCTGGAACAGCTTCACTCAAATTATATGTAAGCTTCTAGCCTCCCAAAATTTGGATCTGTCTCTAGGCTACTAGAACATAAGAGATGAACTTTGAGATAATTGAAGGCTTTTTCCAGTAGTCCTCCCAACTGAGACAGTGAATATAAAATCACCAACAAGGTAAATTAAGACTCCTTTTAAAGACATATCTTCTCTCGACCAGTTGTTGGAATTTAATCAGTCATGAGTAGGTATTCAATATATATATATATGTTTTTACAAGTCACTTGGAATTAGAGGAAGGAGACGATTTGAAAGACAGATATATCTTAGGATCTAGCAGAGCATCAGTTGAAGAAGACATTTGGGAAGATGCTTTGTATAAAGGTATTTACTTTTCATTTGTCAATGAATATTTTTGAACACCTAAAATGGATGCTAAGATGATGGAAAACCAAAGTCAGTAACTTGTCATTTAGGTGGGAATCGAAAGCTTTGAGACTGTTTGCAAATTACCCAGAGAAATGTGATTTCAAGTTGGATCTTGAGTCAGAGTTTCCAAAGAGATGGATGTGGTGTTATAAAAGTCAGGCATGATTGTGTGGAACAGTTCTCAGCTTTTATACACTAGATGGCACTGTGGGTGCAGAAGAAAGCTGTAAATTGGTCCTTTTGTTACTTAAATCTGTTGCAAAAATTATGTGGTTGAGAAAACAACACTGTGTTATAAACCTTGTAATTTTGAGAAGTATAGAATGCATTCTTAATTACTTTGTGATTTAATTTGTGTCCTCTTTTGTTAGACTGTTCAGATTGGTGTATAGGGTTGTATGTATATGTACCCTCTTATAAGAAAGTACTTGGGCCCCAATTTTCTAATAATCACATAGAGTTCTCCTACCATGGCTCTGGTACTCTCTCTGAAATGAAGGTACCAAACAGTGATGTGTTCACTATAAAATTTAGCAATGATAAAGTTTGCAATTCTGCCTAATTTCAAGATATGAACATTCTTCTTTATTTCCAAGACTCTTCTTTAATCACCACAAAAATAGCAATAGAAGAAGCTCACAAGTCACTTCTGTACTAGTAGTCTGGCTATCATACCCTTTTACCGAGTCAGTGAGAAATATCTGATGGCGTTCTGTTTGTCAACATGTCTGCTGTGAGCAGTTTCTGTTAGGATGGAACAGTATTCTTTTGGGTATTATGCTTGGGGAAATTTCGCACGAAGGCTGCTAGGAAGTTTATGGAAATATGAAAGCAGAAAATGTTTTCAAATCAATCAGAAAGGGCCTGAAACCCTTAGCCTTTTGATCAATCAGTAAACAAAACAAAACAAACAAACTACCTCAATGTTAAGAGTTAGGTTGTCTTCGATGACAAATTGATGCACATTTTCTCTTTTGGAGGTGTGCACTAAAATTTGTACTCTTCCTTCCATTAGAATGTTGACAACGAAAAAGGAAGTATTTGCTTATATAGAACTTCTTTCATTCACGAATGGAAACTCAAGCTTAGGGAAGTAGTAGGAAGTGGATTCTATGGGGGTTTGTTTTGTTTTGTCTTGTTTTAGGAAAGATACTGGCATCATTGCTATTTGTGTTGGGGACAAACACAGTGGCTTGAATAGATCAGGTCAATATGTTATTTGCTCTGGAAAGCACAGTTGCTTCTCAGACATTGCACAGCCTCACGAATGAGTGTCTAAAAACTCCTAGGCTATTACAAATATGTCCCCAGCTCTCTCTCCACCTCTACTTCCTCACAGATGATAAATCGATACATAAAATCAACAGTATTTACCACTTAGCACTGTCTTTGAGAGACTAGGCAGTTGGATCCTTTGAAAACTTTTTTTTTTTCTTTCTTTGTTTGCTTCCTTGCATTTGTGTACAGTTGCAGTCTTTTTTTGGGCAGTAACAAGAGTAACCTGGGGCAGTGGCTGGTGAGGAAAAGGAAGTTTCGTTCTAGTGTTTATTTTTGAAGGAGATAGTGAAGTGCCATGACCTGGAGTTGAGTTGGAGGCAAGGGAGAGTGCTCAAAAAGTTGGTGTATTAGGAAGAGATGGCAGATGAGGAAGGGTAAAGGTGAATAGTCAGGAGTCAGTTTTGTTTGGAAAAGAATTTTATTTGTGAGTGTTGACTGAGATAGGAGAGGGCTAAATTATGGGTTAAAATATGGAACGGGTGGCATAAAGTTTCAAGTTTGAATTTTCATATTATTGGAAAAATGAGAGAAGAACAAAAAATATTCAGAAGTGGGGATGTGATGACAAAAGATAAATGTTTACTTATTTGACATAGACAGATTTTGTTTTTTCTTTTGAACCAATGGCGATTATTAAGTGAGTTCTGTGGTTTTTGTAAACATGATTGAAAGCTACTCTCATAGGATTTGCTGTGTTTTGTTTGAAAGAGTTTAAAATAGTCTACAAAGGTCTCCATGTTCATCTTGAAAACATAACAAACCTTTCAAAACAGCCCTAATCAGAGCAAAGAAAAAATATTGATTTTTTTTTGCCTTTGTTTTGTTATAGAGAACTTTACCTCGATTCCATATAAGCTTCCTCCTCCTCCAAAAATAGAAAGGAAATTTCCACCTTATACTGGCTTTGGTTCTGAAGAGGATTCTCTCCGTTCCTGCATAACCCTCAAGCCTACACCTTATCGGAAGAACTTCAAGAAATTCATGGAAAAAGACAGGTACTTGAGGGAACTATGATTAGTTCAGTCTTTCCCAGCTCATCGAATTTCAAGTCCAAGGAGACATTATTATAACTTTTTAATGAAGTTGATTAACATGCACATATTAACAGATTCTTGCTTGAGTGCTTATTTTAATAAATGTCATCTAGAGGCCTCTAAAGTTATATTATCCCCAATCTATGTTGCCTTTCTGTATTTATCTATCTGTCTGTCTGTCTGCCTCCTGAAGATGGTCCCTAGGAAAAGATGTAGAGTAGGGGTCAGCAAGCTTTTTCTTAAAGGGTCAGATAGTAAATTTTTTTGGCTTTGTGGGCCATACGGTGTCTGTCACAATCACTCAGATCTGCCGTTGTAGCGTGAAAGCAGCCACAGACAGAATGTAAACAAATTTGTGACTGTGTTCCATTAAAACTTTTTTTTATGGACCACTGATATTTGAATTTCATGTAATTTTTACATATCACGAAATATTCTTACTTTGATAATTTTTCAACCTTTTAAGCATGTAAAAACCATTCTTAGCTCAAAGGTCATACAAAAACAGGTGGCCTGCTGGATTTAGCCCACCGACGGGTGGTTTAACAACCCCTGCTATAGAGATTTCAGTGATTTGTAAGTGTTTTTCAAAATGCTGTTTGGCAATTTATGTTACTGTTTTCACTTGAGAGTTTGATTGAGGTCAGTAACCATAGATTTCTCATGTGACTGAATATAATTTTAAATGATGGACTTTCAAAAGTATGTCTAATATACATGAGGAAAAATCTGTATAGAGTGTGGGCATAGCCCATGGCTACCTTTTGCTTCTGCAGGGAGAGCAAACCCTAGAGAAAGGGTGCTTGAATAGGATACAGGCTAAAAATTGCATTTTTTAGCCTTGATGAGGGAAGTAATGGATGAGGAGATCTTGGGAGGAAAAAAATGATGAAGGGAACATGTAGTAAGACGAGAAGAAGACAAAAAAATAACATCCTGAATTTGATACAATCGATTGGGATCAGATGCTGTTGTAGAATATTTTGAAGGAGAGGGAATAATAATTCTGTTATATTTGTAAAAATCTATTTTTTTTTTTTTTGAGTTGGAGTCTCACTCTGTCGCACAGACTGGAGTGCAGTGGCCACTCCCGGCCACTGCAGCCTCGACCTGCTGGGCTCCGGCAATCCTTCCGCCTTAGCCTTCCAAGTAGCTGGAACTGCAGGCGCGCGCTACCACGCCTGGCTGATTTTTTGATTTATTGTAGAGATGAGGTCTCGCCAAGTTGCCCAGGCGGGTCTCGAACCTGTGGGCTCAGGCAATCCACTCACCTCAGCCTCCCAAAGTGCAGGATTACAGGCTGAGCCATTAAGCCTGGCTTAAAAATCTATTATTAAGAATTGTATAGACTGTCTGGAAGTCTGCCATTGGCATGACATGATGTCCTTTGAATTTCAAGAAATAATCCTTAATTTTTAAAAACTTTAATGTTTTATTTTTAAGTTTTATAACTGATGCCACTTAAAGTGTGGTCCCTGTACTTAGACATGCTAATTCTTTTGCCTCTCCCAGACCCACTGAGACAGAAGCTCTGGGGGAAGACCCCAGCACTCTGCGTTTTCTCAAGCTCTCCACCAGATTCGAAGACACACCAGTGTTTGAGAACCACTGATTTTGATCACATAAGGAGGACACCTATTTATACTCTATCCTCCTTTATTGAGAATGGTGTTGTCAGTGAAGTTCCAGGGTAGGACTTTTGATGCACACTTTTTGTTAACTGTTGTTTTTAAGGACAGCCACCCGAAGGAGGTGGAAAGGAAGAATGTCCCTATTGTAAAAGGAGAGGGAATTTTTCTTGTAAGTAAACAAGATGAAATACTACCCAGGGTGTTGCTCCTGGAACCCAGGGGAAAACAGCTCTTTGTGGGTAGTTGACTTAGTCTCTCTTTCAGTCTACACTGTGTAAACTTGCCCACAGAACATTGACTGTAGACAGCATTCCATGTTCTTGTCATGCTGTTCTGACTGGAAGATGGTCTTATAAGCACAAATGGTCTCTCATTTCATTCTTTCTGTCCACTGCTTGTTCTGTGCCAGGAATACATTTTCCTCAAGCTCCTCCCACACAGTGACGATGTTTCCATAGTAACTAGCACATTCAGCAGGAGACTTATACATGAGTTTGAATAACCCAAGATTTTAAAACTGTGAGAACCTAAAGAAGATGATCTCACAAAACATATAAAGAATAGTTTTTAATACAGATAAGGAAACTGAATTGAGACACAAAATTGTATGACATGTTGATTATACATATTATTTTAAAATGTACTGGATGCCATTGTTGTTTCTGAGATTAATGCTGATCTACTGTGAGTTGTTGGAGGAAATCATTTCACTTAAAGCATACGAGGCTTTTGATGGACATGAAGATCTTTATTGTCTGAATAAACATCACAGTGGTGGCCTGCTGGGAAGATTGTCTAACTGAATCGGGAGAACTAGCATAATATCTTACTTGCTGCATCAGGCTGAAATAGTTACTTTGTTCTTTGCATGCCCACAATAGTCTGCTGATCATGTCTCTAATAATGATATCACTGCTTCTAATAAGCAATTAGTGGTTACTGTGTGCTAACTGCTTCACATGAGGAAACAGAGACTCAGAGAGGCTATGCAACTTGCCCAAGCTGACACAGTTCATTTTAGTTGAACTAGTTGAACTAATTGAACTAGTTGAACTAGTTTTAATTGAACTAGTTGAACCAGGGAGATCTGACTTCTGAAGTTCACCTTTTTTCCCCACAAAATCTGTACTTATTGCAGAACATGGTAATTACTTGTTTATGTAATTCGTGAGCTCCTCCTCGATCAAAAGCTCTTTGAAGGCAGGGACTGACTTTATTGCTTCCCTAAGAGTTAGAATGGTGTTGGCTACATACTGGTGGCTTAATAAATATTTTTGTCTAATAAGAGAAAGAGTGGGTGAGTAAATGAGTAAATAGAATAAATATTCACTCATCTAGTTATTAATCATGGATAGAAGAGACAGCTGACTTCCCGTCAGGAAAGCTATTATCCCAGACTTGTGCTGTTCATAACCACACAGAATCCACAAATTCATGGTTTAATCTTTTTTTTTTTTTTTGAGTTGGAGTCTCACTCCTTCACCCAGGCTGGAGTGTAGTAGTGGCATGCAAGCTCACGGCCACTCCGGCATTGACCTGCTGGGCTCTGGCAATCCTTCCACCTCAGCCTTCTGAGTAGCTGGAACTGCAGACATGCGCTACCATGTTTTTATTTTATTGAAGAGACGAGGTCTCACCAAGTTGTCTGGGCTTGTCTCGAACCCGCAGGCTCAGGCAATCCACTCACCTTGGCCTCCTAAAGTTCTGAGATTACGGGCTGAGCCACTGAGCCTGGCCATGGTTTAATCTTAATCTCTGACTTGTTTCAGATCATCCACCTGCTGTACCTGTCAGTCATTTTTTTCCCTCTTTAAAAGTTTTTTTCCCCCATCAATAAAAACAAGCCTTCATGTATCTTCCAACCACAAGACTCTGTAGCTCTAGCTATTTTTGAAGTTTATAGTAGGTATATAGCCCTGGGTAAGCCATTCATTTTCTTTTTCTTTTTCTTTTTTTGAGCTGGAATCTCATTCTGTCGCCCAGGCTGAAGTGCAGTGGCACACTTATGGCCACCCCAGCGATCCTTGCGCCTCAGCCTTCCAAGTAGCTGGAACTACAGGTGCGTGCCACCACACCTGGCTAATTTTTTGATTTATTGTTGAGATGAGGTCTTGCCAAGTTGCCCAGGTTGTTCTCGAGCCTGTGGGCTCAGGCAATCCCCTCACCTCGGCCTCCCAAAGTGCTGGGATTACAGGCTTGAGCTACCATGCCTGACCTGTTCATTTTCTTAGTGAACAAATATTTTCTGAATCACTGCTGTTTGCCAAACACTAATCTAGGTGCTTGGGATATATCAGTAAGTAAAAAAGACCCAAACTCTGTCCCCGCAGAGCTTATATGTTCTAGTTGTGGGAGGTAGACAATAAATGGTAAAGGTCATGCATAAGTAAATTAAATAGTATTTAGAAGGTGTTAATTACCATAAAAACAAGGAAAGTGTTAAGTTACAATGAAAAGAATAAAAGGAACTGGGAATATGGGGCTGAGGAACACCCCTGGTTGCAACTTACTGTAGTGTGGTCAAGGTAGACCTTATTCAGGAGAGGAAATATGCTCCAAGCAGAAGGTACAGTCAGAGGAAAGGCTCTGAGTGAGAAGCATACTTGGGATGTGCAAGAAACACCCAGGAGGGTGATGTGGATAGAGTAGATGAGTAAAGGGCAGAGCACATAGAGATGAGGTAAGAGGGAATAAGGGATCAGATCACATATGGCCTTGTTTAAGGATACTTTTGACTTTGAATGATAAGGAGGCCATTGGGAGATTTGAGCAGAAAAGTGACTTGAGCAGATTTACATATTAAAAGAATCACTCTAGTGAAATGTTGAGAGTGTACTATAAATAGGTAATGGTGGAAGGAAAGACCAGTTAAGAAGTTATCCCTCTTTGCAGGCGACATGATTCTATACCTCAAAAACCCAAGGAAATCTGTCAGAAGCCTCTTTGCACTAACTTTGGAAAAGTCTCAGGGTATAAACTAAATGTGCAAGTCAGTTGCATTCCTATACACCAACAATGAACAAACAGAAACCCCAATAAAAAGCACAATCCCATTCATAATAGCCACACACACAAAAAAGAAATACCTTGGCATCTTCCTAACCAGAGAAGTCAAAGACCTTTACGATGAAAACTATAAAACACTGCTCAAAGAAATCAAAGATGACACAAACAAGTGGAAAAGTATTCCATGCTCATGGATTGGAAGAATTGACATTGTTAAGATGTCCATCCTAACCAAGGCAGTCTACAGATTTTACATAATACCCATTAAATTACCAGCAGCATTCTTCTCAGACCTGGAAACGACAAAGCAGGAATTCATATGGAAAAACGACCACAGATAGCCAAAACAATCCTCAGCAAAAACAAAACAAAACAAAACAAAAAAACAAAGCGGGAGACATCATACTTCCAGACTTTAAGCTTTATTATAAAGCTACAATAATCAAAACAACCTGGTATTGGTACAAGAACAGGCATATAGACCAATGGAAGAGGATAGAGATTCCAGAAGCAAAACCTCAATTTCTCAACCAATTCATCTTTGACAAAGCCTCCACCATCAACCACTGGGGAGAGGAGAACATATTCAGTAAATGGTGCTGGGAAAACTGGCTGACCACATGCAGAAGATTGAAACAAGACCCCTACCTATCACCATACACAAAAATCAACTGTGAATGAAATGAATCAAAGACCTAAATGTAAAACCTCAAATTGAAATACCATTAGAAAACTCAGGAAACACCCTTATGGAAATTGGAACTGGCAACCAATTCTTGATCAAAACCAGCAAGAGCCCATGCCATAAGAGATAAGATAGACAATGTGACCTCATCAAACCGACAAGCTTCTGCAAAGCCAAAGAAACCACTGAGAGAGCGGGGATACAACCCACAGACTGGGAAAAAATATTTGCCTTCTGTTTATCTGACAAAGGCCTAACATCTAGGATCCACAGGGAACTCAAATGTGCCAAAAAGAAAAAAACAAACAGCCCCATTACAAAGTAGGCAAAAGATATGAATAGACACTTCTCAAAAGAAGACACACGAGCAGCCAACAGATACATGAAAAAATGCTCAACCTCACTAGTCATCAAAGAAATGCAAATTAAAACTACACTGAGATACCACCTAACTCCAGTCAGGATGGCCATCATCAATAACTCAAAAACAGCTGCTGGTGAAGATGCAGAGAAAAGGGAAAACTTCTACATTGTTGGTAGGAGTGTAAACTAGTACTGCCTCTGTGGAAAACAGTGTGGCGATGCCTAAAAGATCTGACCCCGTAATCCCCCTACTGGGAATTTGCCCAGAGGAACTCAAATCACTATGAAAAAGATAACTGCACACGCATGTTTATTGCAGCATTATTTATAATAGCAAAAATGTGGAACCAACTGTACTGCCCACTGAAAGAGGACTGGATTTAAAAAATGTGGTATGTATACATGATGGAATATTATCAGTCATAAAGAAGGACAAAATTATGAACTTCGCAGCAACGTGAATGGACTTAGAGACTATAATACTGAGTGATTTATCACAGAAACAAAGAACCGAGTATCACATGTTCTCACTCATAAGCTGTCCTTGAACTATAATAATACTATAACTAAAAAAAAGGGATTGGCAGTAGTGGGAAACTGCCAGGGGAGGGCGGGGGCGCGATTGGCAGTAGTGGGAAACTGCTAGGGGAGGGAGGGACACACCTCATCAGCAAGGGTACCTGCATAATGAACATTTGTATACCTAACCCTGAATTGTACCCCACATCTTTAAAATTAAAAATTAAAATACAGACAGACAAAACTGCTGCAGTTGTCCAAGAGAAAGTGACTCAGATCTGGGTGAGTGCATTGGAAGGGATGAGATTAAACAGCAGATTCTGGAAATATTTTGAAGGCAGGGCCAGTAGAATTTCCTAACAGATTGGATATCAGGTATGAAAGAATTAAGGAACTAAGGGTGAAGATTCTCAGTGTTTTGACCTAAGTAAATGGAAAGATGGAGTTGGCATCTACTGAGATGAGAATGACTGTAGAAAGAGTAGGTTTGGGGGTAAGAGCAGACATTCAGCTCTAGAACAAGTTAAGTTTGGGATGTCTATCAGATATTAAGTGGAGATACTGTATAGGCAGTTGGATATATGTGTGAGTATGGGGTTCAGGAGAGAGAGGACTGAGCTAGAGATATAAATTTGAAAGCTATCAGCATTTAGATGGTATTTAAAGCCATAATGCCAACTTGTATTAAAGCCTTGAACTGGATGAGATCACTAAGGAAGTAATTGCATAGAGATGAACATGACCAAGGAATACCCTGAAACACCTCAAATTAAGAGGTTGGGGAAAAGAGAACTAGCAAAAGACTAAAATGGAGCAAACAAGGAGATAGGAGCAAAACCAAGAGAATTCAGGACCCCGGAAGCCAAGTGAAACAGGATTATCACAGAAGAAGGAGTGATCATTTGTGCCAATTGCTGCTGATTGGTCAAGTTACATGTGGACAAAAAAATTAAGCATTTGAATTGACATTGTGGAGATCATTGTTGATCTTTACAAGAGCAGTTTAGGTAGAGCAAACCTAATGGGAGTGGATTTAGGAGAAAATGGGAGAAGAATTCAAGGCAGTGATTTTTTTTTTCTTTTTTTTGAGTTGGAGTCTCACTCTGTTGCCCAGACTGGCGTGCAGTGGTCACTCCCGGCCACCGCAGCCTCGACCTGCTGGGCTCCAGCGATCCTTCTGCCTCAGCTGGAACTACAGGCTTGTGTTACCATGCCCGGCTAATTTTTGATTTATTGTAGAGATGAGATCTCACCGCGTTGCCCAGGCGAGTCTCGAACCCGTGGGCTCAGGCAATTCACTCACCTTGGCTTCCCAAGGCGCGGGATTACAGGCTGAGTCACCAAGCCCAGCCTCAAGGCAGTGATTATAGATGACTCTAGGCTGTGTGTTGAAAAAGTTAAGACATGGCTCCTAGACCTAGAAATTTATAATTTGTTTTCGGGCAATGGGAATAAACACATTGTGAAAAAAGCCAGCCAGGAGTACAAGTCTATATAGTACTAAATTGGGTGCAACATTATGGTTGGTGCTGAAGGTATAAGTAAGTGGTCAGCTTGGAGGGTGAAGTATAAAAAGTATATTCAAGAAGTTTAATAATGAGTCAAGGAAATATCTGAAGATAACTTGCAGTGCTTCTCAAAGTGTGCCCTGGGAACGACCGTATCAGAATCTCCTGGGGTGCTTATTAATAATGCAGGTTTCTGGAGATGCAGGCTAACTACTGAGTCCATATCTCTAGGGGTAGGAATCTGGATTCTGTATATTTAACAAACTCCCCAGGTGACTTATACACAATAAATCTGTGAACTGCTGGTCTAAATATTTTATTGAGTAGATTATGTTCCTGATTGATATCTCCAGAACACTAGAATTAGCTGTAAAAGGTTGCATATTGAACATGTAACAGACCCACGCTTAACATATACACAAATTTATGTAAGTTGTAAGAAGTTACATTTTCAATAATGTGAATTTTCCCTGAGGTTAGATCTCATTCAGTTATTTCAGTGATATTTCAGGCATTGGCAATGTTATGGGTCCTTCATGAGAGGGGGCTACTGAACCTATTTGCTACTTATACATTTAATTATGAAGATGGTTGACAAGGTATAGATGCCTCCAGTGCTGGATGAGGCCCGTCTATAGCCTGAGAACATGGTGACCTGGCTGTTTTGCCAGGACTGTTCTGGGGGCAGCCCTCCGAACTGCTACACTCTGTTTCACCAAGCCTCAAGCCTTGGAATCTTGGTGTCAGCCTTTTACAGCCCCTCTTTTTGGACAGTCTGAGAAAGGGACAGAAAAAAATCATTTTCTGCTTCTGCAGATCAGAAACACTTTGTTTCTTTATCACTGTGAACAACACAAGGAAAGAATGAATTTCATCATAGGAGAGTCTGCAAGGGAAGACCTCTCTGCTTAAGAGTTGTGATAGGGAAGCGATTAAAGACAGTTTATTTTCCTTTGTGCCTCCTTGGGGTAATGATTTTTGTTACAGTGATCTCCCCAAGAGTTTACTGTTTATCCTGAAGTCCACCTTTCACTAGCTGATGTCCATAGACATGCTTCTGCTTACAGATCACAAATTAATTTCTTTGGTGACCAGGCAATCAACTTTGGGAACTTTTAATTCTAGAATTTGACCCCTTATTCAACCTACTAGACTGTTATTCTCTTTATGCATAATATTCCAAGTATAAGTTCTAACCTCTATGGATCTTATAACAACTTTCTACGAACGTTTATTGAGTACTTACAAGGTTAAAAGTATTATATTAAATAATGATAAGCAAGACATAGTCCTTGTCCTTGGAAAACAGACTTGTAATGGCTACTTATGATGTGAGTGGTAAACACTATTTTTAAAAAAGGCAGGTCTATAAATTTTATTACAGCATTTGAAAGGGAAAAGTTAATTTTTCACTGAAGGAACTTGGAAGGATGCTGGGGAGCTGGAGGAGTGAGTCAGGAAGAGGAGCGTGTGGGCTGGAAGACAGAGAAGCAATGGGCATGAGATGGTGGCTGGTGAACCAGGGAGGTTGCCCCAGGCATGGGTAGAGCATGCCCTCTGGTTTGCTTGAGCAGCAGGGCCAGGTGCTTATGCTTCTTTCTAACATTGTTATTGTGATCATTGATCAGCCTTGTCATTAGAGAACAACCAGCTAATCAGCTGGTTTGATCAGTATGTTTATGGTATTTGTTTTGGGGATATTTTCCCAATGTGTTACCCAGGACATGTAAAGAATCAGAGATAAAATATACTGAGAAAATTTCTCTGCATTTAGATTGAGAATCTTAATTAGAAAATGACTGGACTTTCACTTTGGAGAGTTTATGCTACTATATTAAAGCCATAGCATAACTTTTGCAGGCTTTTTGAAACATATGTAATGTGTGGAAGATTACTTGTATAATGCTGTAACCCTCATTTCTCTTCCATTTAGCTATGGCAACATAAGCAATACACTCCGGTTTTTTGCAAGACTAGTCACAGACAAATACGCTGATGTGGACAGGATGTTTGTTATTTCATATTTTCTCAGTGATGACACAATTTCAGTGTTTGAACCTATAGAGCACAATTCAGGTAAGAGACTTCTCATAGTGTTTTTCTTCAGAACATATAACTTTCTCTTCATTTTGAAAATTAGGGAATATGATCTGATTTTGTAGCATAGATGATCTATGATAGTGGCTTAAAAAAAAAGCCAATAAAGTTCTTTTTACAAACCTCTTAAATGGGAACTCAAAACACATAAAATGATTTCACTCATAAGCGGACCTTGAACATTTACCATAATACTGTAAGGAAGGGATTGGCAGTATCCAGAAACTGCTGGGGGGTGGGGGCACATAACATTAATAAGGGTACCTTATCTCAAACCAGGAAAAGTGGGTACCAAAGGTAGTCCCAAACTTTACCTGTACAATGGCCACTTGTATACTTAATCTGGGATTGTGCCCAACATCTTTAAAATAAAATACATAAAAAAAAAAAGTAAAATGATAGAAGAAAACCAATTTTGATTGGCTGAGAACTGGGAAGCCCGGTACCTCCTTTTTGCCACTATTCCCTCTTCCTTTGTGGTCTCTGAAGCATTTCAGTGGAATCCAAGGACTTCAAAATCATGGCCTGGGTACCACCGATTTCACTCACAGCAATCTAAGGGGAAGTCTGTATTCTTGATAGTCCTGCTTAAAAATTTTTGCTTAACTCTAAGACAAGATTCACAGATACACAAATTCAGTCTTTAGAGATCATCTTTCTCTGACCCTTCTCAGGCTGCTGCCAAGGTTCCAGCACCTAGGCCCATGGAATGCCTTTCTGCAGTGTGCTGATGCCATGGCCTGCTGAGGGGAACCATTGACTTACCAAATCATAGAACTGTAGGATTCTGTTCTTTGTCTCAAAATGTTTAAAACTTTTGTCTGTGTCAAAGGTATACATTTGGGAAGAATAATCAGTGAAATGCTGGTTAACCAGCTGTTTGAAAAGATTTTAAAAGCTCTGATTTGTACTGTTTGCTAGTTTTCATGAAATGAATACCTTAACCATGGTCAATTTCAAGCAGCTGAAAGTTTAAAATCTGGCTTACAAAATCTCTGAATATTTAACTGTTAGCTCCTATAAGCTTGTGTGAGCCACTTAACACACAATGAATAACTTGTGTTAACTAAGTCAGGCTCTGCAGTGACTTGAATACTATATCAGATCTTAAAATGTGAAATTGAATAGGAATGAATGTGTCATGTTCTTACAGGTCAGAAAAATCAACTCTATACTAATCTAGAATGGAGAATACATACCCAAGTGAATTTCAGCATGTGTGAAACAGAAAGAGTTATTGTAGTGAACTACAAGCCTATTAGTAATAATAGCAGCCATGATTGAGAACCTACTGCTTTCCTTACAAGAACTTTATGAGGTTAAGTTTCGTGTTAGTCCAATTTCTTCAAGAAGCAAACACTGAGATGGGATTAAATGTGCAAGAGACTTATTAGCAGAAATACTGGTGAGGGAAAATATGGAAGGAGTCAGAGGAGACTGGGAGAGCCATCAAACTGAAGTGCAGGTCTGACTCCTGTGAAGAACGGAGGGAAGGAAGAAAGGGGGAATCTCATGTTGAGATGAAATTCTAAGAAAGTTTCAACAAGGCTGATCGGGAGTCCTTGAGGAAAAAGTGCTAGTTGGAGGAGCCTTGTTTTGCAGGCGTAGGCCTGTCTTAGTATCCTTGCCTTGCTCAGTCATCTGTTGGCAACAGCCTGTGAGAAGCATGACCTCAGCACACATCCAAGGATGGATTTAAGACAACAGCAGTTGAAGCCTTCCATCAGTTATGTTCCCCATCATAGTCAGTCCGAGAGGTGCATTTTCATTGCCCTCACAATTTTTTTTTTTGAGTTGGAGTCTCACTCTGTTGCCCAGACTGGAGTGCAGTGGCCGCTCCCAGCCACCGCAGCCTCGACCTGCTGGGCTCCGGCGATCCTTCCGCCTCAGCCTTCCGAGTAGCTGAAACTACAGGCGTGCACTACCACATCCGGCTAATTTTTATTGTAGAGATGAGGTCTCGCCTGCCCAGGCGGGTCTCGAACCCGCGGGCTCAGGCAGTCCATTCATCTCAGCCTCCCAAAGGCGCGGGATTACAGGCTGAGCCACCGAGCCCGGCTTGCCCTCACAATTTTTATTTCTATTTTAACCAGTAAGAATTCACAGACATTCATAGAGATTAAATAATTTCTAAAGATCATCCAGCAAGCGTCAGAGCCTGGATGGAATACAGCTCTATTTGGCTCTGAAGCTTGTGTCTTTCCACCCCTTATGGTTTCTGAATGTGGTAGGGAGGGGTGGGATGCAGCTGACCAAAAAGCTCATCTGGTCTCAGACTTCATTCATAGCTCTGTGGATTTCAGTTCAACATCAAAAGATATTGGAGCCCCCCTGTTCAAGTTTACTGGCTGCTTTCCAAGGGGACAAAACACAATGTCCAGAAGAGAACAGAGAAAATGGTGACAGTTTTGGAAAGTAAGAAATATAAAGCATTAACTAAATGAAGTAAAACTATTTTACCTGTTTAAAAACAAACAAAAGAAAAAACCTAAGGGGATTCCTGTAGTTATCTTCAAACAGTAATCTCTTTTATAGAAGTGGGGCATCTTACACTTAATTAATCTGCATGTCAAATTAAGTGTAAGACATCATCTGGGACAAATAGGTGGAAATAAACACAAGTGAGGAATTTTCTAAGCAGTGCTCTAAAGATAAGTGTCTTTCTGATGTCCCATACTCCTAGTATACTGCTGGGCATATGTAGCAGGTCCTTGACAAGTGTTTATTGGACTGGGAAGGAAGCAGAGAGAGAAGAGATAAGGCTAGAATGCCATACTGCTTTTGCTTTTTTACAAGATGCTGCCTTGCTATGTTGCCCGGGCTGGTCTTGAATTCCTGGACTCAAGTGATCCTCCCACCTTGGCTTCCCAAGTAGCTTAGACTATAGGCATGAGTCATCACGCCTGGCTCCACTTTTTTCTTGAATGCACTTCCCTAGAAAGTCTTATTTCTTCACTCACTGCCTGATTTTTCCCTTAAGTCTGAGAATAATAGCAATATGCATTCACAGTTAAGTTGTACAGTCTGTTTGAGGATGAAATAACTCCGAAGGCAAGTCACATCATTCTTTTAAGAATAAAGGCTGCTTATGAACTTTTCTCTTTCTCCATAGGGATTGCTGGTGGGATGTTCTTGAAAAGAACTCGTGTTAAGAAGCCTGGACAAGAAGTCTTTAAAAGTGAACTATCAGAATATATCAAGGTTGAGGAGCTGTACATTGGAACCCAAGTGAATGTGAATGGCTACCTATTTCGTTTGCTCAATGCTGATGAGTACACCTTAAACTACATGGAGAAAAATTCAGATAGGGTGAATTTGCTTTGTATAATTCTTGACTTGCCTCTCAGCCTTCCACAATCTGTTTTTCTTTCCCTAGGGCTTTTTCTTCATCTTGCCACCAGTTTTACATTGTGCATTCACACATGTGGGCATGAATAATGGATCCGTGTGACTTGGCCACAGGTCCCATCATAGGGGCCAGGTCCTTGTCTACTCTGTTTACACGCTGGGTTCTCTGCTGCCCAGCATCACAGATTCCAGGCACAGCTAGGAGGCAGGGCCAGGGTTGAATCAAGTTTCCTGCGTTTTTGCTGACACTAACAATGTTTTCAGAAAGAAATTCAACAACGATAGGAAAGGAAGAAAATCTGGTGCCACACACTGTGCCGTCTCAGTTAATTGGCACAGGCCAACAGAGAAGGCCAAGACCTGAACAAACAGAAACCCCAAGGGAATCCAATAGTTGCTGGGGTTGCAACTTCCCATAACAGTAGCCACCTGAGGCCTAAATAAGAATTTAAGGAGAAATTGGTAACAGTGAGCTCAAAGAGTTTTGTTTTAAATTTGAAATAAGATGGCAGATAGGTACTGTATTGAAAGTGCTATTATTGCAATGCAAATCAGTAAAAATAACATATTGATAGAATCGTGATTTTAAATGTGAACTAGTCCAGTGTACAAACACGTACATTTGGGAATCGTTGCCTAATATTGAAACATATCTTGAAAAAGTTAATTCTCAAAGTCTACCTATAAGTGACAATATTTATGTACCATTTATATACATATAGTGCCAATTTTGTCTCATTTATATATAAAATGCTCAGGGTTAAATTGGTAAGAGCAATCTCTCTGCATATATCTCATCATTCCTATCAGTTTGGGTCCTCTGAGAAGCAGATGCCCCGACAGAATTATAAGTGTGAGAGATTTATCAGGGGAAGTTTTTGAGAAGGATAAAGGGAGAAGGAACAGAAGTAGGCAGCGAGGGCCTTCAGACCAGGAGGCAGGCCTGACCCTGTAGAAGGAGAGGGGGTGGGAGGAGGGGTGCGTAGGGAGAGCCTCAGCTGGCAGTACAGGTCTGAGAAAGTCTCGGCCAGGGTGATGGGGAGCCCCAGAGCACAGACTGCCCATCAGAGAGGTCACATGTCAGGCAGGAACTGCCCAGCCTAGACCCCCTGCTGTGACACTGTTTGTGAACTCAGTGTAGATCCAAAAGTTATAGCACCTGGAGGCTGTCAGCAAATGGTACTCTTCTCAGGGTCTCTCTTGACAGGAGGCGTGAGCAGTGTCCTCCATGGCTGCCATACCATCCCTCCATTAGTAGTGTTAGGGATTCAAATTATTAGAAAACTATGACCCAAGAGAGCTATTTGAAAACACTGAATTCAGGCAAGGAACTCAATAATTGGGCAGTTAGATTTGTAGCAACTAGCAGGCCTGGCTTGGGAACCTGACTCCATACTCTATAGCTGAGGGACCTTAGGTGTGTATCTTTCTTGAGCTTCAATTTCTTTATGTTTGAAATAGGAGTAACAACAGAGCTTATTTCATAGAGTTGTGTGAAGATTAGATGTGATAATATATATGAAGGGCTTAGCTCCATGTGGTCTGTAGCAAGCTCAGTCAGTGTAGCTATTGTAAATTAGGGTTCTATTTCCAGGCAGAGGGAGAATCTATACCTTAATATAAAATATATAGAGCATGAATATAAGATATAAAGGGCTTTTCTCCTTTCAGAATGATAAAAGCAGGGTAGTGCATTATCTGGTATCAGCATCCCAAGTGAAAACTGCATTATTTTAAAACTACCCTTAATAAGAATAATATACTCTTTAATATCAGTCTGAAGAGTCTTTTCAAAAGAGCTAATAGATCCTATCATGGACATAGATGTAAGGAAGTACGAAAAAGGGAGGTGGTGGTAGGATAGGAATAGGGCCTACAATAGGTACCAAACCACCTGGATCATTTTCTGGTGAGAGAGGAAGCTTTAATACTAAGTTACCATCAATGTTTAATTTCATCTTCTCATTTTTGATCTTTTAGCTATAATTATTTACAGCCTTAGGCTTTACTGGATGGAATAAGAAGTATTCTTACCAAGTCAAAAATCTAATCACAGGGTGGAAGACAGGAAGAGTGGGCTGTCCAGAAAATGAGTATACAGCGGTTACAGTGCCTTTGTGGATCTTTGACACCTAACCTTGCTCTGATCAGTGCATTGCCTAGTGGCCAACAGTTCCAGGGGAGCCCATTCTAAAGATCTGGAGGAAATGGAAGTCTATTTATCCAACTTTGAATTCCCACTTTCTTCCCGTTAGTGTCTCCCAATGTCCAAGGATTACAGGGAGGAGGCTGAAGTGGAAGCAGGGATTGTTTTCTGATCTCTGTGACCTATTGTTCCTTAAACTCATTGTTCTCAGATCTGGGGCCTTTGCTAATGTCCTCCGTTGTCCTAAAACCTTAACTGAGGAGATGCAAAGCTAGTCATGTCTTCTTGGTGTTGGTCTCTTTGGAAAGACATGCCTGCTAACTTCAGGTTCACAGTGTGAAATCTCTTTGCTGGCCGTCAGAGAGATTGGGCTCCTGAAGTCTAGGAAATATTGAAATATGTCTTTCCTTTCATGTCTCCCATATAGTTTCCTTTCAGCAACATCGAACTTGCCCTACAAAAGCTGAAAGAAGAATCAAAATCCAGAGAGATCAAGCAAGTATTTGCATCTGCTGACTGTAGACACACAAAGATGGTGGATTTTAATACGTTCAGGTAAGCCATATTCTGTGAAAAATAATCCATTTTCCCCTCAAGATTGCCCAAAGAACAGAAAGAACAATTTATTTCCTAGTACTTCCTAATCAGTTGACTATTTTTAATAGGAATTGGCATTTCTTTGCATTCACATCACTTTGTGATCAAGTTTTGACCATTAATATTCTTGTAAATTTTGTTCATTTGCATATAAAAGAAGTTTATGGGTAGAAACAGAGACAAAAGCATAGGAAGTCAATTGTCTTGTGAATCATGGTGTTGAAGGGTCAGGGGATGCCAGCAATGGTACATCTGAGTGAAAAAGACAGAAAGAACTGCAGTTAAGAGCATCCCTCCAACCAAAATCTGGGGGACAAAGGAGGGACATCTTCCCAGGAATGCAATGAAGTTGGAAAAGATAGTGAAAACTTTACTGATTATTAGAGAAAAAGTGCTATGCGTGCATCTGTGTATATGTATGCTTGCACACATATGTGTATTTCAAAAGACATAAAAATATAGGAATCAAGGGAAAAATATATGACAGTAGTTAGAAATATTATAACAAATCATGAACAATAAAGATTTTCTCTAAGGTAAAGCTGAATTCTGGGACTATCCAGTGACTGACCTGGGCAAATTTCCAAACAGCGGAAACATACAGGGAAACTCACATTCAGAGTCCAGTACAATTGTGAGACTTCTTAGCCTGAAAATAAAGTGAATGGAGCGTTCAGGAGAATGTAAATTAAATCATGGATGGAGGACAAAGGGGACTTTCTCTTTAGGCTGAAAGTTCTGGCTCCTGAAAACAATAGTGGCTGAAAACTATATAGTAAACTTGGCTTGATGCAGTCAAGATGTGGACTGAGAAACGAAGTGAGCCCAGGAGAGGGTAGCTGGGAGGTCTTTCCAACTTTGTGTCTACAGTCGCCTATTGCATCACTACCTGGTGGCCTGGAGCCCACTGTTAGGCCCGAAGTGTCCCAAGAGCTCATTTGTTGTTTTAACAAAGCGCTTTTGTGTTTCCAAAATGTTCTTTAGAGAGAAGCAGACAGAGGACATAGTTTTATTGTTTAGAATTCCCAACCTTCTGGGATCAATAAGAATTTATAGTTCTTTGTTATTGTTCATAGTCACATACACATGTTCATGGTGTTTTGGAAAGCAAATGGAGACAGAGTAAAGAGCAAAGACAATTACTCAGGCCATGGGCTAATGGAAAGCAGTGGAGGAGAAAACAAGAAATTTCCATCAGAAGTGAAGGAGTGGTTTCATTTTATTATTTTGTGTTCTTTTATAAAAGCATCCATTCTCCCAACACTCTTGCAAAGTCTACTGGAAACACTTTAGTGAGTTTATGGGGCTTTTTAGGAACCACTGAAGCCAGGCAGGAGATCCAAGAAGGAAAAGTTGTTTTGCGGATGGAGGCTTGACCCTAATTGTGGGTGGGATAAAGGGCTGCCACATTGTGACTGGAGGGGTGACCTCAAGGCGGAGCATGCTCAGATAAAATGAGATCCCTATCCCAGAAATTCCTTCAAATGAAAATCAGATCAAGTTACTCCCAGCCTGAAAAATCCTTCAGTGGCTTGCCATTGTTCTCACAATAAGATCCAAACATTTGACTGCAGTTAGCAGGGCCTTGAGTGACGTGACTTTGTATTTCTTGTGTCTTCACTTCTTTTTCTCCAGCCCTGTCCTTTGGCCTCACTGTCTGTCTTTTGGTTTCTTAAACACATCAAGTTCTTTCCTACCTCCAAGCCTATGCACACACAGTTCTTTCTGCCTGGAATGCCCTCACTACATCCTTTTCATGGCTGACTCTAGGACTCACCTCCAATGTCAGCTCCCCAGAGGGGCTTGCTTTCTCTCTATCTTTTTTTTTTTTCTTTTTTTTGAGTTGGAGTGTCACTCTGTCGCCCAGACTAGAGTGTAGTGGCCGCTCCCGGCCACCGCAGCCTCGACCTGCTGGGCTCCAGCGATCCTTACGCCTCAGCCTTCCGAGTAGCCGGAATTACAGGCGTGCACTACCACGCCCGGCTGAGTTTTTGATTTATTGTAGCGATGAGGTCTCGCTGCCCAGGCGGGTCTCGAACCCACGGGCTCAGGCAATCCACTCACCTCAGCCTCCCAAAGGCGGGGGATTATAGGCTGAGCCGCTGAGCCCTGCTTCTCTGACTATCTTAAGTAGATCACCCAGCTGTTCTTAGCCCCTTTTTTATATTTATCAGAGAACTTAGCACATCTTGCAGTTATTTTACTTTGAGATCTGTTTACTTGTGTGTGTGTGTGTGTGTGTGTGTGTGTGTGTGCGCGCGTGGGTGCATGTGTGTGTCTTCTATTAGAATGTGAGCTTTCTGAGGGCAAGGACCTTGACGGTCTTGTTCACTGCTGTACCCCTGACTCCTAGTGCTGGACTCAGTACGTATACATAGTTACTAAATGAAATAATGAGCCACTAGAGTTATTCTTGGGAGTTCTAGTTTGAAGGTGGTGGCATGGCCTCCAAATGAGAGTGTAGACCAGGAGTCCAGATGTCCTGGTTCATATGACATATTTGTGTCAGATGCTGAGCCCTCTGTGCTTGGGACTCACCTTCTGTGCTTGGCGTACAAGTGTGGGTCCCTGTACATTGTCTTTGGCCTTCTTTTTTGCTTCTCATACTCTTTTCTTGGCAAAGACAAAGGAACTACGTAGTTAACTGCTATCACAGCACATGCTAATTTAATTCTCTGTTCAGTGCTTTCACTAGCTAATATTTTTCTTTCTTTCATTTATGTGTGTATTTATATGTGTGTATTCTGGCTCCATTCACCAGAATGTAACCTCTTTAAAGACAGAGACCTTCTCTTTCTTGTTTTCTGCTTTAGTCTGTCACTTATCACAGTATCTGGCAAATAGTAGGGTGTTAATAAATACTAGTTGAGTGTATACATTTTATTCAGCCCTCACTGCTTTTGCTCTTACCTGTAGACTGATGCCTTCATATTAGTTCCTCAAGCTCAGATCCTTCTTCTGAACTGTAGACCTGGAAATATGAATACCTCTAGGATGTCTCCTTCTTGGATGAACCGTAGGCACCCCAAAATAACTTGCCCTGAATTGATCTCATTTTCTTCTTTTGTTAAGATGCATCTGGGGACTGTTTCCTAGTAAAGGCCATCATACACATCCCCAGGGCCCAGGCCAGGAGTCTGCCTAGTCTGTCCTCTCTCCCCTAACTTGACCTCTCCCACTCACCCTTTGGAGCTATGTGTCTTAAACTACCTCTGGAAACTTTCCCTTCTCTCTGCCCCCAACTTCACTGTTGCAGTCCAGCTTTTCATCGCTGTTCACTTGTACCCTCTGGAGAGCTGCATAACTGACCTCCTCTTTCTTTTCTTTTTTTCTTTTTGAATTGGAGTCTCACTCTGTCGCCCAGACTGGAGTGCAGTGGCCGCTCCTGGCCACCGCAGCCTCTACCTGCTGGGCTCCGGTGATCCTTCCGCCTCAGCCTTCCAAGTAACCAGAACTACAGGTGCGCGCTGTCACGCCCGGCTCATTTTTTGATTTATTGTAGAGATGAGGGCTCGCCAAGTTGCCCAGGTGGGCCTTGAACCCATGGGCTCAGGCAATCCACTTACCTCAGCCTCCCGAAGCGCGGGATTATAGGCTGAGCCACCGAGCCCGGCTTGACCTCCTCTTTCTTAACTCTCATCCTCCAAAGTGTTGTCAGAATGACCTTCCAAAAATCTGATTGGATCATTCCTCTGCTCAAAATCCCACATCAGTGTATTATGTGAGTTTGCCTACCTCTCTCTGATTATTTCCAACTCACTAGAAGAATCTTCTAGCAGAAGCTACCATTTATTGAGCACTTACTGTGGGCCATACCTCATGCTAAATGCTTTTCATATACTATCCACTGGTAGCTTCTTGTTGTTACTTGTTTATTTCCCTGCCTCCACATCAGCTCCTGCCAAGTATATTAGATGTTTCTTGAATAATTTAATGAATGATCCTATTTCTCAAGGAATATTCAGTCTAAAGCCTGCAGCAATCAAGTAAATAATTGATTACCATGCACCAGGGAAGGGCCATCTGGCTCTGACTTAGGGAAGTCAGGGAAAGCTAGGCCTGACCCTTGCTAGCCAAATGACTTGGGCAACTCACTTCATCTATCTGCACTCACTCTTGTGTCCATATATTGGTCTCTAAGGTCTCTTCCAGGCTCTGACAATCTAAATTCTTAAAATTCAGGTTTATAATGCACTTGTGAAATGTTCTCTCTTCAATTTTGTGCATTGAAACAGTGGAGAAGAATAGAGGTAGGCAAAGGCAGGATTGTAGCATAGGTCTATGGGCTTCACCTCTGTGGCCCTGACTCTCTCCTGCTTAGATACCTGGCACTCTCAGTGTAAACCTTGGGCATCAGAGCCCAGACCTGCTCCTCTGGACGTTCCCTTTCTTCCTCTCAGAGATTTGCATCTCCTCCCAGGAGAACCTCAAGGGTAGGAGCTAATAAACTACCTCTGCGTATGGGGTACCATGGCTGATCATGGATTAATGTGCAGGCCTCCCTGAGATAATCTGTCTCAGAACAGACCTGATGGAACACAGGTGGCCATCAGGAAATAGAAGTAGGGAGTGTTTTTCTTTTTTTCATTTGGGTGGGGAACATTCTTTTGCCTTGTGGGAGGTCACCACTTCTGCCTCTGTTTCATAGGTCCTCTTTTGGACCCTTTTTTCACAGTCTGTCAGATTTGCCCTTGAGTGCTGCTGATTATTATCTGAGAATGTGCAGAGAGCCTTCTCAGAGACTCGGGATAGACACCCAGTGGCGACAGCGGTGGGCTGAATTCAGCAGGGAGTGAGGCAGGGACTAGGCTTTCCTGAGTTTGTATTTCAAGCAGTTGGGAACATGGGCAGGGTGGAGCTTCCTGGTGTGGACTGTGGACTTTGAACTACAGGCAGCAGCAGTGAGGGTCCAGTGCCAGGGAAGATGTGGTTAGTCCCTCTCTCCCTCCTTCTGGCCACCTCCCCGAGCCTTATCTACCCATCAGAGATGATGCCTGGCCCAACATAGCCTGTATGTATCTTAGTTATCTGTTTGCGTCTCTCTTTTCCCCACCTGAGGAAGCTCTCAGAGGATAAGGCCCATGCCTGGCTTACCCTTGTATCTTTCCTAGATACCTCTATAACCTAGTAGATCAGGCCTCAATGAACATAGTGAATTTTTACATGGTTCTTCAGGCCCACATTATTAATTACAGGGTCAGTAGTTCTCCTGTGAACATCCATGTAATAAGTTCCTTCTAAGATTTAGAGCCTCAAGAAAATTTTCTGTCTTGTAAAAGTAAAATTCTTCTTGAGGGAAATAATATAATATAAATAGTTCTTACTACTGGTTTTGGAATTGGCAGAACCAGATCCAGCTCTTAGCTTTCTCATTTCCAACTTAGTGGCCTTAGGGAAGTGGCTGAACAATTTTTTCATTTATAAAATATGGATAATAGTACCCATTATATACAGATGTTGTGATGAATACATTTGATACCGTATGCAAAGTTCTTATTGTAGCACACTGACTAATGCATGGTAGATAGTCAGAAAATGAAAACCCTTTATCCCTATAGTTGCTACCTGGTGTCACCAACAATAATAATACGAATCTATATCCTGTTTCCAGTATTTCAATAAGCTATACATTTACCCATGGTGGGGTCATTCAAAATATTCTTTGATAAATGAAGTCGAAAGAGAAACTCTAAAAACTTGGAGGCCATTAAGATAGAAAATGATAAACATCATTGATGGTGAACTAATGCTGGGAAGCATTAATATAATCCATCCTATTACTGTCTTTTACTTCAAGGAAACGGATTGTAAATTTAGTGCTTAGAACAAGGTAATGATCTCATCCTGATTTATCTAGGACAATTATCTCTCCCTTTATATGGTTTTGCTCAATCTTTATTTGAACTAGTCTGTGTACATAGTTATTGGTGTTTTTATTGTAAGCTGTCAAACATCTTTTAAGGAAGATACTGGTCTATGAATCTATATGAACAAAAGCAAAAACAAAGACAAATTCTCAAAGTATTCAAACTTATCATGAACCTAATAGATGCTTTGACAGTATTCGTAGCCTGTCTTTGAGATGGGAACCTCAGTATATATTTTTAAAAACAGGATTTTAAACCTCCCTAAAAATATTAAGTATAAATAATGTGATGTAATAGAAAGAATGCTGGCCTGGGAATAAAAAAGATAGAGATCTTTGATTTGATTCTTTTACTGTCTTGTGGTGGCATCTGAACTGTGAGGGCTTAGTTTTTTTTATTTTTAATTTTAAAGGTGTGGGGTACAATTCAGGGTTAGGTATACAAATGCTCGTTATGCATGCATGGGCTTAGTTTTAAAGTGAAAAATTCTCTGTGGATAGTTAAGCAGAAAAGGAATTTATTAAAAGGATCCTGGGTGGTCCACAGTATCTTTGGAAAGGCTAGAGAACAGTGCTCAGAATTGGGCTGTAGAACTTGTCTGATGAAAAAATGACCTCTGTTACCACCACCACCACCCATGACTCGTTGCTACACTTGCTTTGTTACCAAGAACTCGATTTTACCACAGCCATAACTACCACCACTTTTGGCAACCTTGTGTCCTTTGCCACCCATGAAAGCTGGACCCCTCAGACACCAAACCTGGCCCGTTCTGAGCTGGTTTCCTCCTGTTAATCCCTTCTGAGGCAAAGTCTTATGTGAGTTCCCTGGTTGGTGGAGCCTTGGTCCAGCATATTTCTAGCTGCAAGGAAGGCTGGGAAATTGAGCTGTGATATCCATGTTGGGGTGACAGAGAATATAATGTGGGAATTTCCCCAAATATAGAAAGACTATTTTAAAGGTACTCTTAGTACAAAGTTTCAGCTAAACAGGAGGAATAAGTTTTGGGAATCTATTGTGCAGCAGGATGACTATGGTTATTTTTTGTTTTTGATTTTTTTGAGTTGGAGTCTCACTCTGTCGCCCAGACTGGAGTGCAGTGGCCGCTCCTGGCCACCGCAGCCTCGACCTGCTGGGCTCCGGTGATCCTTCCACCTCAGCCTTCCGAGTAGCCGGAATTACAGGTGCACGCTACCACGCCCGGCTAATTTTTTGATTTTATTGTAGAGATGAGGTCTCGCCAAGTTGCCCCGGCGAGTCTCGAACCCGCGGGCTCAGGCAATCCACTCACCTCAGCCTCCCAAAGGCGCGGGATTACAGGCTGAGCCACTGAGCCCGGCTTGACTATAGTTAATAATGATATGTTATATAGTTGAAAATTGCTAAGAGAGTAGATCTTAAATGTTCTCACCACAAAAAGTATGTGAGGTGATGAGTATGTTAATTAACTTTATTAAATCACTTCAAAACCTATACATATATCAAAACATGTTGTATGCTGTAAATATGTATAATTTTTATTTGTCCATTTATGCTTTATTAAAGTTGAGGGAAAATAAAAGAAATAAAAGGTACCCTTTTCATTTACCACAAATATTGTAGGGTTACCAAATCTAAACCAACATGAGTCCAACAGGGAACACAAATGTATGTTGACATTAGGGACTAAACTCCTTCATTGTAACCAAACCAAGCAAAACACCTACCTAGTCTTAGTACTTTGAATATGCTGGTTTAACCCACAAATTAGCTAAACAAGATACATAGCTCTCCCCTGTACCTGACTGCTTTTGCAATATCTGGCAAACCTTTCTGAGTTTACATTGCTTTAAATGAAAGTATTGGATTAGATACAGGTTTAAAATTAAAAGCTAGCAATTGTATGATTTTGTTTCGTGTTTTTAAAATTAGAAGTCTAAACATAAAAATCTATATATCTGGTGCTTTTTTAGAAAGTAGAAATTGGGCCTACAATTCTCCATGGCTTGGACTGAGTGGCACTTGCCTTCTTTAGACAGAGCCTGTTCTCTGCATTTCTTCCTGGTCTCTACAATTCCTTATTGTCTTACACCGGGGGCACCTTCTCCCATTTATCTCACCTATCTACCCTGGTAGGTACTTGATTAGGTAACTTTTGGATTAGATCACTCTAAGGTCCCTTCCAGCCATAAAATTCCATTTTTTTTTTATCCTTGGTATTATAAAAATAGGCATTTAGAAATCATTGTTTAAATAGTCCAAAATAGAATTGAAGACTGAATTTTAAAATTAGAGCCTGAATATGATTGTGTACCTAGAAAAACCCAAAGAATCCATTTAAAGATGGTTAGAACTATTACAAGTATTCAGGAAACTATGTAAAATATAAGAAAATCACATACAAAGAAATAGCATTACTTTATATCAGTAATAATCAGTTAGGGATTGTTCTGCAAAGAGGAATACTATTTGCTGTAGCAACAACAATAATGAAATACTGGGATTAAATTGCCCAAGAAATGTGTATGACTAAAATGAATACAGTGTTATAACCTTATGATATCTCTGAATGGAAAGACAATTTGTTAAAATTCAAATCTGTCCAAATTAATTTTTAGATTTGAAGCAATTACAAAGTAGGTTTTTGTTGTTGCAGTGTTAGACTTGGTTTTGTTTCACAGAGTTGGAGAGAGACTGACTCATTGATTATGAAGGTTCATCAAGAAGAATAAGGAACTGAGAATAGTCAAGAAAATGTTGAAAAGAATAATACCAAAATGTAGATACTAGAAACATAATTTCCATTTGAAAACACTAATTTTCTAACAGAGGGACAAACTAAAATAATATCAGTGAAATAGAGTGTAGAGTCCATAAAGACCCTTTTTTTAAAAAAAAGTGATAAAGCAGGATTTACTGAGGACAGAAAAGCTCCCACAGTGGGAGGGGACCTGGAGGGGTTGCCCCATAAAAACCCATTTTTATAGACTTTAGTACAGTAGGGTGTGGAGAACATTTAAAATTAGTGGAGAAAGAATGAATTTTTGTTTTTAGTTGGAGTCTCACTCTGTCGCCCAGACCGGAGTGCAGAGGCCGCTCCCGGCCACCGCAGCCTCGACCTGCTGGGCTCCGGCCATCCTTCTGCCTCAGCCTTCCGAGTAGCTGGAACTACAGGCGTGCGCTACCACGCCCGACTAATTTTTGATTTATTGTAGAGATGAGGTCTCGCCAAGTTGCCCAGGCGGGTCTTGAACCCGTGGGCTCAGGCAATCCACTCACCTCAGCCTCCCAAAGGCACAGGATTGCAGGCTGAGCCACCGAGCCCGGCTGAAAGAATGAATTATTAACAAATATTTTGATGACTGACAATTGACTAGAAAATATATTTATAAAATATTTTTATTTTGTGATGGGGCACAATTTCTAAAAACCATAAAGATAAAATTGCATTGACTACAGGGAACTTTTCTTTTTGAAATTAGAATTTATTGAGAGGACAGAAAAGCTCCCACAGTGGGTGGGGACCTGAAGGAGTTGCCCTACAGGGAACTTTTATATTTCTTTATAGTAAAAGATCACAAACAAACTTAGAAAACAAGGGACAAACTGAGAGAAAATATTTACAACCAGTATAAGAACCAGGGGATTAACATTAGGGACTTATGAAGAATCTGTTTAAAGTCAACAGACAAAACTGGGTCAAAGACAGGATTAGACAGTTCACAGAAAGAAATACAAAGAGCCTTTAAAACCTATGAAAAGATGCCCAATAATGATTCAAGCTGAAACAACAATGAAATATTATTTCCACCTACTATATTGGCAACGTTTAAAAAAATAATATAACCGACACCAGGTGAGCATGTGGGCTAACAGGTACTCTGATTTTCCATTGAGAGGAGTTGAAGTTGGTTCAGCATTTTGGAGGGCAGTTGACAGTATCTGTCTAATATTTAAACCCTTAAACTAGTCATTGCACTTTTAGAAATTTTTATTTAGAAAAATTTTGAAAAATGAATTGATAAATATGTGTGTGCTCATGCACAATATTTATACCAGCAAACTGTAATAGCAAACATTTGGAAAAGTCTAACAATAGGGGAATAGTTGGATATATTCTACTGCATTAAGACAGTACCCTTTAGCCATCAGAAAGAATGAAGTAGACCAAATTTACATCCTGAAGAAATGTTCAATATATCAATCACGATGGACTGTGTAATGCTGCAGTGACAAGCAACTCCCAAATTGCAGAGAATTAAATCAACAGTTTATTTTTGCTCACTCTATATATCTATTGTGGTTGTTAGGAGAATTTCATTCATAGTAGCTACTCAGGAACTGAAACTGACAGCAAAGTCTCACTACCTTGTATGTTGCCAGTCACTTTGCCAGTAAAAGAAGATAACTTTGGACAGTCAAGTACAACACAATCTCACCTGGGAAGAAATACATAATATTTACACATTCAGTCCATTGACTAGCACTAGTCACAAGGCCCTACTCGTGTGTTCACCAACTAGATGTGTTCATATATTCACAAACCAGATGTACCATATATATGTCATGCTGTTTTCTAGATAAGGCAACATACAGAAGTATGTATATAATATGATTTTACTTATGCCCCCAGTTTAAAGATTGTGTGAGCATGTATATTTATATGAATATTTCAAGGAATGTATATCCTTTGAAGAAATCTGGACAGGCTACACACTAAGCTCTTTATTAGTGTGTGCCTTATTCCTTGTTTTTTTAAAAAAATTTTTAAACAATTATAAAAATAAAATTAAAATAAAATAAAATTATAAGGCATGGGCAAAGAGCCTATCGAACATTTTTTTCAAAAACAACATTTTTTATTTTTTGCTTCAGTTTCCAGAAAGCATTAATGGCAGATACTGGCAGAATATTCTGAGCAAAGGTCAAGAGGTGCAGTCAGAATCAGAGCAGGGTACAGTTTGTTGTAGTTGATGTTCTACTCTGATTACTGATTTTAATAGGTTTACTTAAAATTCTTATATTACAGGCTAGAATATTTTATATTAATATAATTATAAACAAAATTTTGGAGCTTTGAAGTTAAATTTTGAGATAGAATAGTTTTTATGATTTTTAAATTCTTTTCAAATTAGCAACAAAGTCCTACCCATTCATTTTCCTAAGATTTTATGAAAAACTTTAAAACATCTAGAAAGTTTGGAAAGACTGAATAGCAAACACCCATATATCTATCATTGTACCATTAGCTTCTTACTTTATTTGCTTTTATCACATGTTTTTTTATTTATACATTCCTCTATCTAGCCATTAACCCATCTTAAATTTGGTGCATTTCAAAGAAAAAGCACAGACATGACTTACTTTCCTTTAAATATTTCAGCATGTTTACTATTTATTTAGGGTTATTTTCTTTTGGTGTGAAATTTATGTTCAATTAAATGCACAAACCTTAAGTGTACTTTGAGTTTTGACAAATGCATACACCTGTGCAGCCCAAATCCCTATTAAGACATAGAACATTGCTATTACTCCAGAAAGTTCCCTCAATGTCTCTTCCCAGTCAATTCTTGACCGTATTCCTTCGTTCAAGAGGCAACTACTGTTCTGATTTTTTTTCTTTGTAACTGGCCTTTTCCTGTTCTAGGATTTCATATAAATGGAATTATAGGGTATGTACTCTTTTGTGAAATTTTTCATTCGGTATGATTCTGAGATTCATATTGTAGAATGTTTCAATAATTCATTCCCTTATATTACTGAGTAGCATTCCATTGTATGACTATACCACCATTTGTTTGTTCATTCCCCTGCTGATGGATACTTGGGTAGTTTCTAATTTGGGAGCAATATGAATAAACTTGTTCTGAACATTCCTTGGGCAAATCTTTTTGTGAACATGTATTTTTATTTCTCTTAGTTATATACCTAGGAATAAAATTAATTGATGGGTCATAGAGTGGTCATATGTTTACTTTTTTAGGAAACTCCCAAACCTTTTACCTAAGTGATTGTATCGATTTACATTTCCATGTCCAAATTGTCAACTTTTCTTTTATGGTTTTTGCTTCCTGTGATCTGTTTAAGATGCCTTTGGCTACCTCAGAGTAACTAAGATATACTCCTGTGTTTCCTTATAATAACTTTATGATTTTAGCTTTCAATTTTAAGTTTACAATTCATCTCAAATTAAATTTTGTATATGGTGTGAGGCAGGGATCAAGGTTCATCTTACTTAAGTTCTTAAAATGCTTATTTGAACTTTTTATATTATGGGCTAGAGTATTTTATATTAAAGAAAAAAATCTAGAGCTTTAAAATATAATTTTGAAATGGAAGAGTTTTTATAATTTTTAAATTCTTATTCAATTAGTGACAATGTCATACCTGTTCTTTTTAAAATTATTTTTCTTTATAGTATAGTTTTGACTATGAAAAAAGCAAATTTTTCTTTGTAAAAAAAGTTAAAATGCTGATCTTTTATGTTTTCTCATATCTTACAGTTTTCAATAATATTCCTATGTGAGACATTTACTTTTCTTGAGAATTGGAGTGTTTTCACTAAATTAATACCCTAGTTAATTAACTAAGGCATGCTAGATACCAATGATCTTCTTAACTGAAGGAAACACATATGGTGGATTGTATTTTCCAAAGATGGCTGCAGCAGTATTTCCCATCCAACATGCTCATCTATAATGTGAACCTGACCCTCCTACTGAGAGATGAGGCTGTGTCATCTTCCCTTGAATTTCCAGTGGGCTTATGACTCACAAGTAACCAACAGAATGTGACAGAAGTAATATTGCATAACTTCTGAGGCCAGATCAGAAAAGACGCAGCTTCTGCATTGTACGTTGTGACACATTTGCTTTTGGAGCCCTGAGGTATTGTGTAACAAGTCCCCACTTTGAAGCTACCATGCTATGAAGCAGCCCAGGCTACATGGAGAAACCACACATGGGTGGTAATTGGATTGACAGCCCCAGCTGATATCTCAATTGATGGTCCTTGTCCTGCACAATTCTAGCCCCCAGTTATAGAATCCTCCAAATTGAAGGCCCAGACATTCTTCTGTGTTCTGTCTGAATTACTGACCCACAGAAACCATGAACAGAGCAAAATGGGTGTTTTCGGGTCTTAATTTTTAGTATAATTTGTTGAACTGCAATATTAACTAGAGCAGCATGCATCAATGCATTCCAGGGAAATAAAATACTGAAAATATATTACCCTCAAAGTAAGTATTTAATTTTTATGTTTTGGGGAGGAATAATTGGATATCCTTTAATGCATCAAAATCACAACTTTCCAGTTCTTTTTTCTTTTTTGAGTAGGAGTCTCACTCTGTCACCCAGGCTGGAGTGCAATGGCACACTCAAGGCTACTGCAGCCTTGGTCCGCTATGCTCCGGCGATCCTTCCACCTCAGCTTTCCAAGTAGCTGAAACTACAGGTGCATGCCACCATACCTGGCTAATTTTTTGATTTATTGTAGAGATTAATTTTTTGATTTATTGTAGAGATGAGGTCTTGCCAAGTTGCCTAAGCTGGTCTCGAATCCCTGGACTCAGGCAATCCTCTTGCCTCTGCCTTCCAGAGTGCTGGGATTATAGGCGTGAGCTACCGAACCCGGTGGCTTTCCAGTTCTTTAATGGCAGAGGTAGAGAAATTCTGTGCCACATCGTGGAAGTTTGCCCTGTGAAAATATCTCCTTTTGTCATACATCTAATTAGAATGCAGATAAAAACCTATATATATATAATATTATATATATATATATAAAGCATTGTGTGTATATATATATATATATATATATATATATATATCTGTACTGGTACCTTCCAACGGGAAAAAGAGTAGGGAACTATTCTTTTACCTGAATTAAACCAGGTAAAGTGGAGGCTTTTGTGAGTTTAGGTGTGTTTTCTATCCAGAGAAGAAGATGTAGCTCCTTTTCCAAGACCACATTTAAAAAAAAATTTTTAAGTTGTTTTTCAAATTACATACTATAAGATTTCCTCTTTTTTACTGTCCAGTTCTATGATTATGATGGATTCCTAGAGTTGTGTAGCCATCACCACAATAAAGATACAGAATAGTTTTGTCATCCTACCTCCCCACCCTCACTCCCCACCAAAAATGGCAATATGCTTCTTCTTGAGTAAATACCTAGGAGTTGAATGTCTCAATCATATGGTAGGTAAATATTTAAACTTTGTAAGAAACTGTCAGATAGGATGGGCTCGATGGCTCAGCCTGTAATCCCAGCACTTTGGGAGGCCGAGGCGAGTAGGTTGCCTGAGCACACGGGTTCGAGACCCACCCGGGCCGCTTGGCGAGACCTCGTCTCTACTATAAATAAAAAAACGTTAGTCGGGCGTGGTAGCATGCGCCTGTAATTCTGGCTACTTGGAAGGCTGAGATGGAAGGATCGCCAGAGCCCAGCAGGTCGAGGCTGAGGTGGCCAGGAGTGTGCCACTGCACTCCAGTATGGGCGACAGAGTGAGACTCCAACTAAAAAAAAACCAAAAATAAAAAAAACCTGTCAGACAGTTTTTGTTATTTTTGTTTTTGAGGTTTTATTATATTTTTCCCTAAATATTTGATAATTTTGATGCTACCAAATGGTATAATTTTTAGTGGTTGTCCTGGAATTTGCAGTATATATTTACAACTAATTCAAGTTCACTTTCAAATAATGCTATACTACTTCACAGGTGGTGCAAGTACTCCTTCCTCCTGTTCCTTGTATCATTGCTGTCATTAATTTCACTTATATATTTGCATACATAATATATATAATGTATAAAAACATTCATAATCACACACATTATTTCTATTATTTTGAACAAAGTTTTATGTTTGATCATTTAAGAATAAGGAAAAAAGTTTTTACTTCATTTATTTCTTCTCTAATGTAGATCTGAGTTTCTGACCTATATAATTTTCTCTTTGAAGAACTTCTTTTAACATTTCTTTTTTTTTTTTTAAGTTGGAGTCTTACTCTGTCACTTAGACTCTGTCACTTAGAGATGAGGTCTCGCCAAGTTGCGCAGGTGGGTCTCGAACCCGCGGGCTTAGGCAATCCACTCACCTCAGCCTCCCAAAGGTGCGGGATTACAGGCTGATCCACCAAGCCCGGCTTCTTATGAACTTTGGAATCAGCTTGTCAATTTTTACGACACACCCTGTTCAGATTTTAATTGAGATTGCGTTGAATCTGTAGAGAAATTTGGAGACAATATTGTCTTCTGACTAATGAACATGATATATCACTCCATTTATTCTGGATTTAATTTATCTCAGAAACACTTTATAGTTTTTGGAGTACAGGTCTTATACATCTCTTGTCATATTTATCACTGAATATTTTATATTTTTGATGTTTTCATAAGGCATGTTTTTAATTTTAATTTCGGATTGTATATTGCTAGTATATAGAAATAGGATTGATGTTTGTTTGTTTATTTATTTATTTAGAGTTGGAATCTCACTCTGTTGCAGACTGGAGTGCAGTGGCACATTCCTGGCCACCGCAGCCTTAACCTGCTGGGCTCTGGCGATCCTTCCTCCTCAGCCTTCCAAGTAACTGGAACTATAGGTGCATGCTACCATGCCCGTCTAATTTTTTAAAAAATTTATTGTAGAGACGAGGTCTCGCCAAGTTGCCCAGGCTGGTCTCGAACCCGCGTGCTCAGACAATCCACTTGCCTCGGCCTCCCAAAGTGCTGGGATTACAGGCTGAGTCACCGAGCCCAGCCAGGATTGATATTTATAATTTGGGGACAGAATTCCTGTCCTCGACCTGCTATTCTCAGGCATCCTTCCACCTCAACCTTCCAAGTAGCCGGAACTACAGGTGTGTGCTGTCACACCCGGCTAAATTTTTATGTATTATAGAGACGAGGTCTCGCCTGTTTGCCCGGGTGGGTCTCGAACCTGCGGGCTCAGGCAATCTACTTGCCTTGGCCTCCCAAAGTGCTGGGATTACACTGAGCCACCAAGCCCGGCCTTCCATCAGTTATGTTGTCTGTGAATAAAGGCAGTTTTACTTCTTTATTGCCATTCTGGATTATTTTATTTTTTCTTTATTGCACTGGCTAGAAGTGATAATATAGTATCTTTTGTCACATGGAAATTTAAATTTTTAATTGTAATGTTTCCATCTCCTCCTTCATAGTTTGTGAATTTTGCATTCTGTTTAAGAAATTATGTTTGCCCCACATGTATGAAGATATTCTCTGTTTTCTTGTAAAAGTTACAATGTTTGCTTTTCACATTTAGGTCTGAAATTAATCTAGAATTAGTTTTTGTGTATAGGCTATGACATACACACACACGAATTGCCAATTTTGTCAGCATTGAGTTGTCTGTTATTTTCCCAGTGATTTGTATTGACACATATGATACATGTCATGGTCCTATCCTTATCCATATAAATTGGTTTCTGAGTCCTCTATTTTGTTAAATTTGTCTGCTTAGTTATTCTTAAGTCAGTATTATCTGTTTTAATTTGTTGCTATAGCATTGTAATATGTCATAGTGATATTTAAGTAGTGTACGTTCTAACTTTCCTTCAGATTTATCCTGACTACTTTAAGGTTTTTAATTTTCTATATCAATTTTATGACCACTTTTTCTAGCTCTATGAAAAGGCTACTTGTATTTTAATTGAAATTATGTTGAATTTATAAATTAATTTGGGGACAGAATTCCTGTCACTATGAAATAGAGACTTCCCACCTATGAATGTAATATGTTTTGTTTTGTAATACTTTATAGTTTTGTTGCTCTTGTAAATAGTCTTTACTTTAAAATTACATTTTTGGCTGGGCTCGGTGGCTCAGCCTGTAATCCTGCGCTTTGGGAGGTCAAGGTGAGTGAATTGCCTGAGCCCGCGGGTTCGAGACCCACCCGGGCAACTTGGTGAGACCTCATCTCTACAATAAATTAAAAAAAAAATTATCTGGGCCTGGTAGCGCGCGCCTGTAGTTCCTGCTCCTTGGAAGGCTGAGGTAGAAGGATCGCCAGAGCCTAGCAGGTCGAGGCTGTGGTGGTCGGGAGCGTGCCACTGCCCTCCAGCCTGGGCGACAGAGTGAGACTCCAATCAAAAAAAAAAAATTGCATTTTAGTTGGTTGTTGATGTTGTATATGAATACTGTTGGGTTTTTAATATTATTTGTTTTTGTTTTTGTTTTTTTGAGTTGGAGTCTCACTGGGTCGCCCAGACTGGAGAGCAGTGGCCGCTCCCGGCCACCGCAGCCTCGACTTGCTGGGCTCCGGTGATCCTTTCGCCTCAGCCTTCCAAGTAGCTGGAATTACAGGCATGCGCTACCACGCCCAGCTGATTTTTTTATTTATTGCAGAGATGAGGTCTCGCTGCCCAGGCGGGTCTCGAACCCGCGGGCTCAGGCAATCCACTCACCTCAGCCTCCCAAAGGCGCGGGATTACAGGCTGAGCCACCGAGCCCGGCTTTTAATATTATTTTTTGTATATTGATCTCATTTTGTGTTTTGAGTTCTAAGATCCTGTAAATTCTCTTGGATTTTATTTTGGGCCATAGCATATAAACTAAATAATGACAGATTTACTTGTTCCTTTCCAGTCCTTATGATTTTTTTTTCTATTTTTCTTATTATATATATAATATATAAATATTATATATTTTTTCTTATTATACATAGTGCCTACAATGTAACATGTAAGATAAGTAGTAATAGCAGCTATCCTTATTTTTTTCCCTGACTTTAAAAGGGATATTTCTAATATTTAAATACTTTGCTTGTCATAGTTTTTTGTTAGCTACAGATATTTTATTTATCTTTGTTCATAATGGACATAGTTCTGTACTTTTTCTTTCTCATACCATCTTTATCCATTACAGATGTCAGTGCTTCATAAAATGAGTTTCACAGCATTCACTGTTTCTTAGAGCAGTTCGTATATATAGGGTAGCTATTGCCAGTTTTTGTGAAGGCTTTTTTATAAGTTGCCTATAAAACCGTATGGCCCTTCCTTTTTTCAGTAGGTAGATTTTTAACTAATGATTCACTTTCTCTGAAGGTAATACATCTTATTCCAGCATTCTATGTATTTTTGAGTTGGTTTCAAAAATTATGCAGTTTCTAGAAACTTTTCCATTTCGTATAATTTTAAATTTTTATCACCTTTTTAGCCCTATTACTTTTGAACTGTGCCTTTTCCCTTTTTAAAAATCAGTTTTACTAGAGTTGTTTATTAGGTTTTTTAAAAGAACCAGATTTCAACGTGTTAACCCTCTTTTTTTAAACCTTGTTTTCTATTTCATTAATTTATACTCTTGTTTTTATTATGTCCTTCTTTCAACTTTCTCTGTGTTTATTTTCTAACTCCTTGAGTTGGTCATATGTTTCAGTGATTTTTCAGTGTTTTTTTTTTTTTTCCTATGAAATGCACTTAAGGCTTTAATTTATCTTCTCAGTACTACTTTTAGCTTTAGTGTGTTTAGTGTTTATTATCCTTTGTATATAAGTATTTTCTAGTATTATAATTTCTTTTTGGCTAGTTAGTTATTTTAAAGTTCGTTTTTACATCTCCAAATGTAGATAAGGTTAGCGTTCTTTCAGTTTTTGATTTATCTTTTTATTACATTTAACTGGAGAACATTGGTTGCATGATACTGATTCTTTGATATTCATTGATACTTGCTTTATAACTGTAAGTAAGAATAAAGTCTTATATTCTGAAACGCGTTTATTTTTCTCCTTTTGAAGTTTAAATGGGTAAATAATTTTTGATTTAGCTATTTTCCTGACCTTTTGAAGACATTATTCTGTTGTTTTCTACCCTCCACTGTTAGTAAGTTTCTTGTTAATATAATTGTTCCTTTGTAGTCATAAGCCTTTTTTTCTCTGGTTGACTTTCTCTGTTTTTGGTGTTCTGCAGTTTCATTACAATTTATCTTGGGTCTATTTGTAATTCTTCAGTTTGAGAATTATTCTGAGCCATTGTCTCTTTGAGTAACTTCTCTTATTTATCTTCTGCCTTCTCAAACTTTCAGCTCTGTTCTCATTGTCTCTTAACTTGCTGTCAAATTTTTGTTTCTTCTCCACGTCTTTTAACCTCTCATTCATTCTTTTCATTTATTTTTCATTCTGTGCTACATTCTTGGAATTTTCCTTAAATCTCTCATCTGACTGTACCTTATAATTCCTTAAGTGCTATTTAATTATTGTTTCATATTTCTCTTCTTTTCCATAACATCATGTTCTTTTCTTGTGGCTTCTCTATGTTTTATCTCTTTAATAATTGTAAATGTAATAATTATATGGTTCATTACTGATTTTTTATTGTCCCAAATTCAAGGGGTACTAATTCTTCTATTATATCTGCAGACTTAGGGTGGTTTGTTTCCCTTTGTTTTCTGAGTTTACCTTAAACTGGACTTTATTCCTCCACTACATGCTCCTTTGTTATTTGGGTTGAACTTTTAGAGTAGTTTTTTTTTAAACATTTTATTTTGAACTTATTGTAGACTTACAGAAGAGTTTCCAAAATAATACAGAGAGTTCCCATATTCTTCTTACCCAGGTTTTCCTAATGTTAACATCTTGCCATAGTGTAATTATCAAACCCAGGAAATTAACATTGGGACAATACTATAAGCTAAAAACCTTATTTGAATTTTACGTTTTTCGCTAATGTCATTTTTCTCTTTCAGGATCCTATCCAGGACCCCATATTGCATTTAGTAGTTGTTTCTTCATAGTCTTCTGCAGTCTGTAATAATAGTTCCTCAACCTTTCCTTGTTTTTTATGACCTGATACTTTTGAAGAGTAGCAGTCAGTTATTTTGTAGAATGTCCCTTAGTTTGGAATTGTTTGATGTTTTCTCACAGTTGGACTGAGATGCACTTTGGACAAGAATACCACAGAAATGATGTTGTATCCTTCCTAGAGCATCATATCAAGAAGTTCATGATGTTACTAAGTCTTACTACTGGAGAGATTGACCTTGGTCTACTTGATTTAGGTGGTGTCTGTCAGGTTTCTCCATTGTAGTTACTATCTTTCCTTTTGTAGTTAATAAACACCTTGAAAGAGCTACTTTGAGACTGTGCAAATTCTCCTTTTTCTCAAACTTTCACCTGCTAATTTTAACATCCACCAGTAGAACTTTCTGAATAGTATTGCTTTTGCCTCTCCAAGGCTGGCCTATAAACTGGTCTAATTTCATCCTAATTTTGTTGTTAATGTATTGCCTTGGAGCTTTACATAGTGAGTAAAATACATTTGTACTCAAAATTCTTATTAGGCAGAATATTGGCTTCGAGTTCTATCACTTAACTTATTGTTGTTATACCCAGACATCAGCAAAGCAAAGCTTCATTGTCATCTCTCTTGCCTAGCGAGTAGAGTTTATGAATTCTTCTTTCATTTTAGTTGCAGCGTTTTATATTTCTAGCTTTATGCACAGATTTCATGTATAGGCATTTCCTACTTGCTGCCTTCCTTGGTCAGAGGTCTTGTCTCTTACGCCTGAGTGAGCATTAAAATGCTGAAGGGTTTGGTCCCACCTTCTCCTCACCCCTTTGCTACCACCTATTGGCTTGTACGTCTTCCTCTCTGGCTGTCACTACTTTTGCCTTGGTACCTGGGGTCATTTCTCTTCACTTTTGTAAGCTCAGCCAGGATTTTGAGTGTTAATTGCTACTTAGTCTACCATTTTGCCACACACAATCGCTCCACCATACCATAAGTCTCTCTTAAATTACATTGGGAAAAATACCAACTAGACACATTATTATTAGAGAATGTCACATTATTATTAATACCTGTGCTGAAATGGATTTGGCTGTGATCATATAGGCCTAGTTAAAATCAGCTCCACTATTTAAAAATCTTAATCACTCTTAGGCTTTTCCTTTTCTATTTTTGAAGCCCATCCATTCTTATAACCTTGAATTTTATGGGATGCTAGAAAAAATTCTTGGCATCTTAGAATAAATAAACCATATAATGTTGTGCCAAAACAGATAGAGTATTTCTTATGTCTCTAAAGAGTGGAAAAAAGACCAACTCTTTTTCTTAGGTTTTATATAGACATATATATTTATATTATGTTTATTTTATTTCTTTTTCCATAATTATGCTCTTATGGAAGTCGGTAAATCATTAACAGTGAAACTACTATTTCATCCAAAATACAATGTTCTAAGGGTTTGTTTTCTAAATGACGTTTCTATGAATACACTAAGGCAGCTAAGTAGCCATTTAGTTACTAACAAATGACCTGGTTAGTGCCACCCATGATTTCCTCTTTAATTAGATTCCAAATTTTATTGTTAAAAATGGGAACACCAAGTTAATGTTAATTTGTAGTTCCTCAGAGGGAGAAGTATGATGTAAAAATTAGGATAAAAAATGAGATGGTACTACAGGGCAGGAGAGTGATGACACTTGGGCCACCATAGGGCAGCCCTGCCAAGCTGCTTATCATTCAAGTAAATTTTGCAATGTAAAGCAATGGATGTGGAAGTCATGTCGCATAGTGCAGCATTTAGCTCTGTATGTTTATCATTCATTCATTCAGTAAACATATAGTGGGCATCTGTGTCGGGACCCCTGGTGAGTGATAGAGATGAATGAGCTGTCTTTGGCAAGTGTCAGCTTCATCTGTGGACTTGCACTGCTGGTTCTGGGCTTCTCAATCTGGGCCATTCCCTTTTCACAGAATCTTGGAGGATATCTCTCCTTTGTTGTCCAATTTTCTTCTGCTTGCTCCTGAAATCATGGTCCAGATTACATTTCTTCTCTTGAGATGTTTCTGACCCCCCTCCCACAGTAATCCCCTGCCTCTTTGACTTATTATATTTATGTCTGGTGCTACCCAGCAAATCTGTTTATTCCCACATGCATGTTAGTTGAAGAATAGATGAATAATTCAACAAATGAACAAAGGGGGGGTATCTTCTGTTTGGGTTCAATTTTCACTCACTTAATAGTTAGGATCTTATTGACAGGGAATTTCTAGACTTATTTTAGCTTTTCATGAAAGACGATTTATTCTATTCCTTACTAAGAATTATAACAATAGCTAACTTATAGCTTCATTGCCATCTTTCTTGTCCAGTGGGTAGAGTTTATTAATTCTTCTTTCACTTTAGCTGCAGCTTTTTGTACTTCTAGCTTTATGCACAGGTTTCATGTATAGGAGTTCCCATTTACTATACTGCTTACCTTGTGACAAGTGCTGTACTAAATGCTTTCTATGTATTAACTCATTTCATCCTCACAGCAGTCCTGCAGAGTAGGCACTATCATTCTTATTTTGCAGATGAGGGAACTGAGGAACAGAGAGGTTGAAGAATCTATCCAGAATCATTACGTTGGAGAGCTGGGATTTGCACCGGGCAGTCCAGCAATTTTATCATGAGTTAAGATTTAGAATCAAAATAGCTAAGGTTGACAATTCATTCTACCTCTCTAATGCCTCAGGTTCTTCATCTGTGAAATGAGAATCATTCAAGAGCTTACTGGGGGAATTAAATGAATTAACATATGCTAAACACTAAGCCAGCAAATACTCATGACATTAGTTCCATCCACTTTCCCTCTCCATTTGCCACATGGAACTTACTCTCTGAGTCTAGAAAGCATGTAGGTACCCCTGGATGACCCAGTATCTGTCTCTACCAACCTTGAGATCATTGCTGTGACTGAAGTCTTCTTCCTTGACTCTGCCTTTTCTGGAAGGCTGTCTACTGGAATGGGGCAGTTGGGTAGGATTAAAAAAATCCTTCTGGCTTTATACCCCTTCAGATTTCTTCTCACTATTTTATGTATATCTATCTATCTATCTATCTATCTATCTATCTATCTATCTATCTATCTATCTATCTATTTATTTTTGAAAGTAGGATTTATTGACAGAAAAGCTCCCACAGTGAAAGGGGACCTGAGGGTGTTGCTTTTATGTATTTTTGTATTTGTTTCTATTTTTCCTGGTTTCAGAAATAGATTTGAGGTAGTTGCAAAGATGTAGACAATTCTATAACATAAAATGTATATATAAATAATAAAAGTAAAAGAAAAAATAAAGGTAGAAAACAATGGTGGAGCTAGGAGTGGGGTTGGCACATAGAGTGTATTTACATACACCAAAGTTGTGGGCATTTACTGGTAGTCAGCCACAGGCTTGGCTCTGAGCTTCCTAGAGGTCAGCGCAAAATAGGACACCGTGATCTGTTATAGGATTCTTGGTGTTCATAAAGAAACAGTATGACAGTTGCTTAGGGGGAGTTGCCTATGACAGTTGCCTAATGCCGCGCCCAAGAAAGATATCCTTCACTGGCCACTCAGAGAAAGGACTCTCTAGTATGTGGGTGGTGGTCTTAATAACATGCCTCCTGGGTACCCAGGGATGAGGTGTATGTGGCTGTTTTCTAACAATATTCCTTAGAAGAAAACAATAGCGTCCCACCAGAATACTGTTCAGTCAAAGCAGTTTTGCTAGGGGCATTATGTACCACAGCCCAGGTGCCCAACTTCCTGAGGTTTAGCTTAGCCTGGGGCAGGGAGGTTTCTCTTGCTGACCTTTGGATGATGGAGAGGAGATTGCCAGAAGGTGGGACCTGGGAGAGTGAATCAATCATCAGTTGCTGCAATTTCAATGTGTAATAAATGACCTCAACATTTCTGTCATGCAAAAAAAGTATTTATTTAGCTCAAGGTTTGTATGTTGTCTGAGAATCCATTGATCTGGGCTGGACCCAACTGGGCCGGCTCTGTTCCACATCTGTCGTTCTCCTCCAAGAAGCAGTGGGGCTACCCTGGGCATGTCATTCTCATGGTGATGGCAGAAGTGCAGTCAGGGAATGAGAAGCATGGAACGGAAAACCTCTTAAGGCTTAGGCTCATAACTGGTACACTTTGATGTCTGTTCTCTTGGCCAAAACAGGTCCTGTGGTGCTGACCCCATTGTCAAGGAGCAAGCAAGAAATTGCCCCTTTAGAGGCTGGAACAGCAGAGCTACCCAGGAAAGGGTGCAGATACAGGGAGAGGAAAATATTGAGGACAGTGATGCAATATTCCACAGAGGGAATGGAATAGAATTAGAAGAGCTCATTACCCCCTTGAGGAGGCCCCCACTCTGGTTATACCTGCTGCCACCATGAAGGTTTAGTTCTCCCCTGCAGGAGGCTTGGGCATGAAGTGGCTCTGATTGTGGCTAGTTAAGGTTGCAGCAAATCAGTTCTGGGCAAATTGGACCCTGTGAGTGACCATTCTTGGCCTGGGAGGGACTTTGTTCCAGTGCCTGCTGGAGCTGTATACTGTCTCCCAGAGCAGGAAATATGTTAGGCCCCTGAAGTGGCAGGGGCGTTAAGATTGTGACTGATAACCAGATTCCTTATTTTGTTTGGTGTTAATTGATTCATGTTCATGCTTTCTTTATTTTTTACAAGTAGAAATGTGAGACACTAGGTGGGCATATTTACTTTACTTTTTAATTTAGAGCCATTTAAGCTTTACAGATGAAGCTATCAGCATATGGATTTCTTCTATTACTTTTAAAACTGCTATATTTAGGGCTCACATTCTATGGTTACATGCTAGGCTTCATTACATAGAATTTAAGCACAGAGTGTTTAAAACAAAGAGCATGAAACAAGTTCTTATTATATTATCTGAACTGAAAATGATTCCTTGCTGACATTGCCAAGTTCCAGCCAAAATGTAGTTGGGTACTTTGCCTGGATCATGTCTGTGACTTCAGATTCAGATAGGTGATTTGATATTCAGCCCAGTGCTGTCCTCTCTCAAGCTCAGAATTCACAGAAAGCACCCCCCCCAAATATCCAAACATAGGCCATGATGATAAAACATAAGAAATTTTCCTACCTCATATTCTGGTATTCATTGATGGGCTTATATTTCTGCCTTTCCTGATTGATTTGCTGGCAAAGGAGATCTAGTTGCCTTAATGACAACTTGTCAATTGAACACAAGCTCAAGAGTCTATCTACCCTGGGGCTTCTATGTGAGCAAGTGGTCCTAGGGAAGAGCTGCTGCCAAGGCTTATGCAGATTGTGAGCTTCACAACTCTGAGGACGCTGGCATGGAGAGCGTCTTTTGGAATCCCTCCATCAGTGGTTGGGTATTGGGACAAGGCTCCCAGCTTTTACTTTGTCCCTCATCTTCTTCTTTCTCTACCAAACCCCCACCCTGATTTTGGCTTCTTGGTCTTCCAATTAAAAGCTTGTCTTCCTTCTTCCCTCCCCAAATAAACATGTCCCCTTTTTTCAGTGACTTGGCATATTTATTTAGGATAGATACAACTGGATCCCTCCTTTTCTTAACCACCTCCCATATACACACGTACACGTACACACATACCCCCATCTGTGACACAGCCTGTGGAAGTTGTGAGCCATAGCCGCACACCAAGCCCAGATGGCTCTAGAGACCTCTTTGCAAAGTTGCAGTAACAGAGAAAAACTAAGTTGTACAGTACAGGAGAATCCATGCAGAGTCTGAAAGTGATTTATTGTATGAAAATTTGGCATTTGTTTATTCTTAGAAACTAGTAATGGTCACAACAAGATGTATCATAGTCTCAGTAGGAGCAGGCCATTTTGAGAAGCAAACAGACTAAAATAGGGAAAGACTTGTATTAAAACCTACAAAACACATATTTTCTGAACAAAATATTAAACAGGAGACACTAATAGAAGACTGGAGACTGTAGAAAACTTGATAATAAACCAGAGAACTATCTTTAGTAACACTTCCAAATAGAGTAAAATTAGAAAGACAGTGAAACAAAAAGAATAGAGAGAACTGAACAAATGGAGCTAATGTGATAAAGATCATTTTTGAAAAATCCTTTTCTAAACTAAAAAGGAAGTATTTGAAAATTGAGAAAATTCACTCTAATTCATGCAAAATGAATGAAAAGAGATTACTAAATATACCTGCGTAAAAATTTAAAAGGTCGTTTAAAAGAAAAGATTTATAAGCATCAAAGGAAATCTTGCATGAAACCAAGCTTAGAAAACTAGTGCCTGCAACAGAACCAATGACTTAAAAGCCCAAAAGATATGGTCTCAGGTAATGCAAAGAGGCAGTGGGTTCAATCTTCAGTGCTTTGAGAGTAAACATATTGGTGACAAGTTGTTTTTTTGTACAATAAAAATGTATTTAAATCTTTAAGAAAACCAAAAATATATGGTTTCTTTTGTAAATTACTGAAAGTAATATATTACTTTAATAAATTAATCCAGAACATGAAGACAAATCAAAATTACGAACTCAAAGGAGACATCTTTAAAAATTGGAGCAGCATTGAACATTAAAGCAGGTTTTACACACACACACACACACACACACACACACACACACACACACACACTTTCACATGTGAATTCGAAGCTAAATTTACACATTATTTCAAAGTGGCAAATGATATCATTAGAAAAATTCAAGAGGCAGATGACATGGTTCATATCATGGATAAAATAACCAAAACTCAGAAACAGAGAGTAGAGACAGTAAGGGCTAAATTCCTCATATTTTATCTGAGAGTAAAATTATATTTCATCCTTTTCTTTAATAATCAAGTATATATAGGTTTAAAATATTTTGGGGAAATATTAAGTTAATTAAGAGTAGAATTCCAAATAGAACTGCAGACCCTAAAACAAACCAAGTACAGTAGTCCTTGTTTAACATCGTTGATAGGTTCTTGCCAACTGTGACTTTAAGCAAAAGGTATAATAAAACCCCACTTATCCAGTAGGTTTATTGATAAAAGCAAGCATTAAATTCCTATGGCATATTTCTGGTCACAAAAGCATTACCAAAATTCAAAACAAAGACCCTAAATACTTCTAATAACATTGAAATAAGTGTGAGTTCTACATATATTTAAGAAAGGTAATAATAAACAAGATACTAATTTACCCAACTTCTGGCAAATCAGTATGTGGGGGCGTGGCGGTAGTGGGTGGAATCAGGGCAAGTTTGCAAAACGAACATGGTCAGGCACATCGTCCCACCTTGCAGTTCCGAGTCAATATCAAGCAGGGTGGCTCTCTGGGTGCTTTCCTACCATGTGGTTTACTGATTAGACTTGACACATTTTTGACAATCATTTATATTCATCCCTTCATTCATTTTCTAGTCTGCTTTTTCCGGTTCAAGGTTGCTGGTGGCCGGATCCCATCCTGGCCACTCAGGGTACCAGATGGGTACCAGTGCTGGACAGACCCCGTTTCACAGCAGGGCCACCCACACATACCCGCACTCACCCTGGGACTGTGGGTCTGATGCTAGTTCACCTCATGTGCACAGCTTGGGATGTGGGAGGAAACTGGAGGAAGCCCAGCACAGTGGGGAGGATTAACTCCATATAGATGGTGGCCTCCCTAGGAGTTGATTTTGATTTTCTCATCAGCCTTATAACAAAACAATATTGAGCAAAACATTATTCGATGACCTGCTGTATGGTTGTGATAGTGGTCGTCATCATCATCATTGTCTCCTCTTCCTTAATATTATTATTATTATTATTAATTTTGAGTTGGAATCTCACTATGTCACCCAGGCTGGAGTGCAGTGGCATGATCATAGCTCATCACAGTCTCAACCTCCCAGACTCAGGCTATCATTTCACCTCAGCCTCCCATGGTGGTGTGTACCACCATGCCAAGCTAATTTTTTGATTTTTTTTTTGTAGAGACAAGGTCTTGCTATGTTGCCCAGGTTGGTTTTGAACTCCTGGGTTCAAGTGATCTTTCTGCCTTGGCCTCTCAAAGTGCTGGGATTATAGGCATGAGCCACTGTGCCCAGCCTTTTAAATTATTTTTAAATTGCACGTTTATTTTTTGTAGAAACATAGCATTGCTATGTTGCCCAGGCTAGTCTTGAAATCCTGGCCTTAAGCAAGCCTCCTGCCTCAGCCTCCTTAAAGTGCTGAGAGTATGGGCATGAGCCACAGCACCCAGCCTACTGTATAATCTTTATTGCAAAAGACAAGTAGCAATATAAGCTAACAGTAACAATACATGAAAAATTGAAAACACAAAACAAGATGACAGGAGGGAAAAAAGGTCCTAGGAGAAGTCGTGACTATAGATGTAAATTCCCTGATTGCCCCTGGAAGCATTATGACACATTCTGCCTGCTCCAGGTTGACATAGGATCCCTTCTCTTTTACTTTCTCATCTTATAATTGCTAGAGCTCCCATTCGCCATATTATTTGGATTTCCCCTTTGGGGATCTATTAGTATATTTTTCTGGAGATCTCTTCTCCTTCCCCCTTAGTTGCCCTGGAGCCCCAGAGATACTTACTTTATCCAGAGAGGGTCAGATCACTGCCAAAACATCAATGTTGTGGCTCCTTGCTGCCACAAGCCTGCTGTGGGAGACAGGTTGTGCCAGACTGATAGCTACCACTTGGATGGCTTTGCCGGGCAGAAGGTCAAGGGCAGAAGGTTTTGCTGTTGTTTTAAGTTAGGAGAGATGTGAACATTCTGTATGCTGAAAGGATATGACCAATAGGGACCAAGAAGTTGAAGGCACAGATGTCAGGCTGGACAGTTGATAGATCGGTAAGTAGCTGAGAATGAAGAAGCAGTTAAGGATGGGCTCAAGACCTTGTTGTGCCCTTTCTCATTCTCCACAATGGATGTTTCAAACTTTCTCACTCAAGCTCCTAACCTCACCATTTATCTCACACTCAAAGCAGAAAACTTCATCTCCAGGTTAACAGAAAAGATAGAGATCCTGAGATGTAAACTTCCTCCACACCTCTGCATTCACAACTTTGCATTCTTTTTTCATCTCAGTAGAAAAGATGTCCTTCCTGCTATCCAAAGCTAGCCTCCATGATGACCTTGTCTCCCAGACACTCAACAAGTGACCTGGGACCCATCCTAGGCCAATCACATTCAATTCTAGTTTATGCCTTTGAGCTCCAAACTTAGCCCTGTTCTCTCTGTCTCAGAAGCCCTCACTGGTGTGCCTACCCCCACATTGCTTTCTGAATGCTCCTGTTGCTTTCTTGCTCAACCCCCTTCAAGAGATTCCTTTCACCAGCAGAAGAAAACCTGGATGTCCTAGCATGGCCCATGTGTGCACCTCTCATGATTGCGCCCCATCCACCAGCTCTCTAACATATCTCTTGCTTTGTTTTCACTATGTTCTAGTCATTCTAAAAACTCTGAACATCTTGATTCAAATCTTGTCTCAAAACTTATTAGCTGTGTGCCATTGGGCAGTTGCTAACGTTCTCTGGGCCTTAGTTTCTCATCAGTAAAATAGGGACACAGTTCCTACTGAGAGGATTGTTATTTGGATTAAATGGGTTTATGCATATAGAGCACTAAGATCAATGACTGACATACACTTGATGATGATGTATGTTAGCTCCTGTTATTAATACTTTGTTCAGCTCCTCAGGTGTACCATTCTCTTGTCATCCTTGAATCTTTGAGGACATGGGTCTTTCATTCCTTCCAACCTCCTTCCCCCCTACCCACACTTCTCTGGTTGGCAAATTGCCTTTCTTCTTCAAGGTCTGATCTGCTACCATCAAGACTGGATGAGGTTCACTTTCTCTGAGCTTCTGGACATATCTTTATTGCAGCCCTTTTTCTACTTAGTTGACTTGATTTTTCCTCTAGTCTGTGATTAACTCTAGTATGCAAATATTGAGGATTGGGGTGTCAAATGTGGTCTATTTCTTTCTTATTCTCCATAAGTTGACATGAAGTTAGTACTCAATCAGTTTTTGTTGAATGAATGAACGAATGGATTCATGGGTATGGAATGTGTGCAAACAGAAGACAATAGAAGAAATATAATTTGACACACAAGGGAAGAGATTTTAATTTTTTATTAAAATGAGACATCATTTTTACCTGTCAAATTAGAAAACACTTTTTTTTCTCTTTTGGTTTTTTTTTTAGATTGAAAATATAGTTTATTTAGAAAGTAAGTTGGGGAGAGAGAAGAGATTCACCTCCCTAATATAGGGAGCATGTTACTAAAGCTTAGGAAACATGGCAGCCATAGCTCAAAGAGCCATGTCGCCCAACCAGAGTTTAACAAAGCAATGGCCTCTTTTGGTTAGTATTTTTCTTTTTTTTCCCCTTTATTTTATTTTATTTATTACTTGTGGGGTACATATGAGGATTTGCTACATAAGTAAATTGTGTACAGGTGAGGTTTGGGTTTCTCACAGGCCCTCTCTCTTCCTGATAATGGATTTGGTACCCAGTGTGTTGCCATGTGCTCCTCACTCCTCCTCCATCTCTCCATCCCTTCCTCTCTTCCCTAGCAGTGTCTAGTGTCTGTTGTTCCCACCTTTGTGCTCATGTGACCAGTGATCAGGACCTGCTTATGAGTGAGAATATGCAATATTCAAGTTTTTGTCTCTGATAGTTCATTTAGTCTGATGGCCTCCAGCTGTGTCCACGTTGCAGCGAAGGCCATCATTTTGTTTTTCTTTATGTCTGTGTAGTATTCCATCTTGTATATGTACCACATTTTCTTTATGCAGTCCATTTTCGATGGGCATCTGGGTCAGTTCCATGTTTTTGCTATTGGGGATAATGTTTCAGTGAACATATGTGTGTAGGTGTCTTTTTGGTATATCGATTTATGTTTCTCTGGGAATATTCCCAGGAGTAGAATTGTTGGATCATATGATAGCTCAATTTTTAGTTCTTTGATAAAACGCACGCCGCACTGTTTTCCACAGGGGTTAAACTAGCTTACATTTCTACCAACAGTGTAGAATCACTCCCTTTTCTCTGCAGCCATGCCAACAGTGGTTGTTTTTTGACTTTTTAATGATAACCATCCTTACCAGTGTTAGGTGGTATCTTATTGTAGTTTTGATGTGCATTCCTCTGATGATAAGTGGGGCTGAGCATATTTTCATATGTTTATTGGCTGTTGGAATGTCTTTTTTTTTTTTGAGAAGTGTCTGTTCACATCCTTTGCCGACTTTTTAATGGGTTGTTTGTTTTGTTCCTGTCAATTCATTTGAGTTCCTTATAGATCCTGGATGTAAGGCCTTTGTCGATGCATAGCTTGCAAATATTTTTCCCATTCTGTGGATTGTCTCTTTATTCTCCTGATGGTTTCTTTTGCTGTGCATAAGCATTTTCTTTTTATGAGGTCGCACCTGTCAATTTTAGTTTTTGCTGCATTTGCTTTTGAGGACTTAGCTGTGAATTTTTTGCCTACTCCAATGTCCTGGAGGATGTTCCCTAAGTTTTCTTCTAAGATTCTTATAGTTTGAGGAGGAAACATTTTTTAAAAGGACATTATCTATTGCTGTGGGCTCCCACTTATTGCTGATGGGTGGGTAAAAGCAACTTAGCACCATGTATCAAGACCCTTTAAAATGTTCCATACTTTTGCCTCATTAATTGTACTTCTGGAATACTATCTGAAGGGAATAATTGTAGGTACAGATGAATGTTTATGCATACAGATGCTCATTATAACATTATTTATATAAAAATTTGAAAAAAATGAAAATATCCAATAACAGAAGTCTGGTTTAGCATTTTAGTTTCAGAATAATATGTTATAACATAGAAATGTTGTACTAGTTAAGTGAAAAAAAGCAGACTATAAAATATGTTCACAGTATATTTGGAAAAAAAAGACAAATACCTATGCATAGAAAAGAGACTTCAGAGAAGTGTACTAGGATTTTTACTTGGTTATATTTTGGTGGCAGGGTGTGTATGGTTTTCTTTTTCCTTTTTTTCTTTTTATCATATAGTATCTAAATTCTCTATAGTTGGAAATGTACTAATTTTATAATGGAGTGAAGCCAACAAATTATATATATAAATAAATTATATTCTAAATATAAATTATGTATTTATTAATTATAAATTACACATATGATTTACAAAGTCAATAAATTATATATATATGTTCAAGAGACAAGGTCTTGCTCTGTTCCCCAGGCTGGAATGCAGTGGTGCAATCATAGCTCACTGCAACCTTAAATTCCAGGACAATCCTCCCACCTTAGCCTTTTGAGTATCTGGGACTGTGTAGCATCATATCCAGCTTTTTTTTTTTTTTTTTTTGAGTCAGAGTCTCACTCTCTCATCGAGACTGGAGTGCAGTGGCACACTCATAACTACCCCAGCGTTGACCTGCTGGGCTCCAGCGATCCTTCCGCCTCAGTCTTCCAAGTAGTTGGAACTACAGGCACGTGCTACTACCCCCGGCTAGTTTTTTAAAATTTATTGTAGAGATGAGGTCTCACCAAGTTGCCCAGGCTGGTCTGGAACTTGCAGGTTCAGGCAATTCACTTGCCTAGGCCTCCCAAAGTGCTGGGATCACAGGCTGAGCCACTGAGCCCAGCCTTTTTTTTTTAAATTAAGAGATAGCGGTCTCACTATGTTGCCCAGGCTGTTCTCAAACTTCTGGCCTCAAGTGATCCTCTCACCTCTGCCTCCCAAATTGTTGAGATTACAGGCATGAACCACTGCACCTGGCCCCATTTTAAAAAAAATATGTGATTCCAAGCCAGGCTCAGTGGCTCAGCCTGTAATCCTATGCCTTTGGGAGGCTGAGGTGAGTGGATTGCCTGAGCCCGCGGGTTCGAGACCCGCCTGGGCAGCGAGACCTCATCTCTACAATAAATCAAAAAATCAGCCGGGTGTGGTAGCGCATGCCTATATATCAGTCTGGGCGACCGAGTGAGACTCCAACTCAAAAAAAAAAAAAAAAAAAAAAAAATGTGATCTCATTCTGTTGCTCATACCAGAGTGCAGTGGCACGATCATGGCTCACCATAGCCTCAACCCCCTGGACTCAGGCTCCTGAAATTGCTAGGATTACAGGCATGCGCCACCATGCCCAGTTAAAGGCTCAGATTTTATATTTTAAAGTGTGTGTTCAAACAGAATTAAGACTTTGATTATATTATTGATAATTTTTTTGCAACGAGTAAGTCTTAAAACACTCAGTTGATTGTAAGTACCTGGAGGGCACCAGACCCGTTTTGTGATCAGTAAGTACCTGTGGGTTTATATAACGTCATCCTTCATGTAAGGCCCCCTGATTGTCACAGAGCTCAGCATGGCTTGTAGGCCTCTAAAACAACACCTGGTAACCAAGTGAGAAATCGTTAAAAATAAAAAGCCAAACAAGTGGGGTTTTGCTTGTGAGCCAATGATCCTTTCATACATAGGGTGGATGTTAATGAAAAGGTGGTGGTAGAAAATGAAGAACTTTGCTTGTATATGAAGTGAATATTTACCCATTTCTGCCCACTTTTTAAGTTAAGCACCATTATCCATACTTTCATATGCTGTTACCAAAAATGTTGACATGATTTGAAAAATAAAAAGCACGAGTACAAAGGCAGACATATGGACCAATGGAACAGAATAGAGAATCTAGAAATAACCCCAAATACCTACAACCAAGTGAACTTTGACAAAGCAGACAAAAACATAGACTGGGGGAAGGGTACCCTATTGAATAAATGGTGCTGGGAAAATTGGATAGCTACATGGAGAAAAATGAAACTTGGTCCCTATCTCTCACCAAATACAAAAATTAACTTAAGATGGACTAAAGACATCAATATCAGACCTGAAAAACATATAAACCCTAGAAGAAAATTTAGAAAAAACTCTTCTGGATATTAACCTAGGCAAAGAATTTATGGCTAAGACCCTAAAAGCAAATGGAACAAAAACAAATAAGCGCAACTTAAACTAAAAATCTTCTGCACAGCAAAAGAAATCATTAGCAGAGTAAATAAGCAACCTACAGAATGGGAGAAAATATTGCAAACTATACTTCTGACAAAAAACTATATCAAGAACCTACAAAGAATTCAAATCAGCAAGAAAAAATTCATGTCAAAAAGTTGGCAAATGACATGAAAAGACATCCCTCAAAAGAAGACAGACAAATGGCCAATACATATATGAAAAAATGCTCAACATCACTAATCATCAGGGAAATGCAAATCAAAACCACAATGAGATACCACCTTACACCAGACAGAATGGCCATTATTAAAAAATCAAAAAACAATAGATTTTGGTGCAGATGCGGTGAAAAGGGAACACATACACTGTTGGTGGGAGTGTAAATTAATACAACCTTTATGGAAACCTGTTGGGAGATTTCTCAAAGAATTAAAAGTAGATCTACCATTGGATCCAGCAGTCTCAATACTTGGTATCTACCCGAAGGAAAAGAGGTCATTATACAAAGAAGATTCCTGTACTTGCATGTTTATTGCAGCCCAATTCACAATTGCAAAGATATGGAATCAACCTAAATGCCTATCAATTGATCAGTGGATAATGAAAATGTATATACATATACCACAGAATACTTTTCAGCCATAAAAAAGAATAAATAATGTCTTTTGCAGCAGCTTGGATGGAATTGGAGACCATTATTCTAAATGAAGTAAAGCAAGAATGGAAAACAGAATACTACATATTCTCACATAAATGGGAGCTAAATTAAGGATCTGCAAAGGCACAGAGAATGGAATAATGGACACTAGAGATTCAGAAGGGAAAGGGTGGGAGGTGTCGGGAGGAATGAAAAAAAATCACCTGCTGGATTCAATGTGCACTAATAAGAGTGATGGATACATTTAAAGCCCAGACTTCGTCACTATACAGTACATCCATGTAACCAAAAGCTATCTGTATTCTTAAAGCTATTGAAATAAAACAAACAAACCCCACTGTTGCTTTAGTTCATGTAAATGCATATTGTACCAAATTGTAGAAGAATTATGGATGAATATTTTAAAGGGTTTCTAAAATTATACCTCTGTGAAGAATAGACTGTTAATAACATACAGCAGTTGCTCTTAACTGCATGAGAATATCTTATCTTGTTTGGCTATACTTAAACAGGCCCAAAGTCGAGTATACCAAGACATACTGAATTTCAAACTAAATAAATTAAAATTACCATGAACATTGTACTACATGTCAAAACAGGAAAAGCCATAATATTTGATGTGAAATGAGAATTAGAGTAGTAATAAAGAGAAAACAAGAAGCTGCTTATTATTTATTTGGAATAAGAAAGCAGGGCCAATGATTTTCAATGCAGATGTACTTCTCTCTGAGAATATATCAAAAAATCAATTTACAAAGCAGATGAAGTTGGCAGTAATTATTTATACTGTCAAAAAATTCATTTCAGAAGGATTTATTTCAAGGTTCAGTGTGCTTACTTTTCACTAAGAACTTGACAGAAATTAGAAGAATTTAAAGCTAAGATGTGCGCGGTGTCATTGCCAATTAAAAATGACCAAAATGAAGATAGAGTATCTTTGTATGTTATAGAGAATGGAAAAGGGCATCTAATTTGATATCTACAAATTACTTGTAGAGCTTTTCAGATCTATCCATTGTATGAAGGAAGGCACACCTAAAGCTTATTTCTTGATCATTTTAGACTTACTCCTGAATATGACTATTTAAACAAGTGTACCATGTTCCTTTTATATCCTGCAGACAAATTCTAAGATTTCAGAGTCATCAGAAGCAGTTCATGTTTCTCCAAGATGAACCTACTTAAGAGAAGTAACTCTTTAAGTTTAGTGCAACTTGAATTTATCTCCATTGTGAGATGACGAGAATACTAAAAATTGCTATAGTTTATTGAGCATCGATAGTTCCAGACTATATGCTATGATTTTTGTATCTCACTAACTTAATCCTCATTTTTCATTTATTCACCAAACTATGTATTAGAAATGACTTACTATGGTGCTGGAGCTATTTAAGGTGTTGCTTATTCAGCAGTGAACAAATAGCCCTACACTCTGTAGCTCTTACATTCCACTGGGGGTGGGGAAAAAGGTGATATACAAACTAAGTAAGTAAATTATATACTAGGTTAGAGTATAATGAATGGCACTGAGGGAACGAAAGTAGGGAAGGGCTTAGGGGACGCAAAGTTGTAGAGGGAGAGGAGTCACACTTTTAAGAAGGATGGTCAGGGAGGGCCGCTAAAGTTGTAGAGGGAGAGGAGTCACACTTGTAAGAAGGATGGTCAGGGAAGGCCTTACAGAGAAGCTGACATCCAAACAGTTAAGAAGATGCCCTACAGGAGGTGAAGTACCAAATTACGTGACTGTCTTGAGGAAGAGCATTTCAGGTAGAGGGAACAGTAAGTGCAAAGGCCCTGAAGCTTGTTTGAGGAAGAGCAAAGAGCACAGTACGGCAGGTACAGAGGGAAAAATGGGGAGAGCTATGAGAGATGAGTTTCTAGAGACAGCAGAGGAGGGGCCAGATCATGTCAGACCTTGTAGGCCATCAAGAGGCTTTTGGGTTCTACTTTGAGAGAGATGGCAAACCCTCAGAGGATTTTGAATGGAAAATAACATGACCTGACTTATGTTTTAACAGAATCTTTCTGGCTTCTGTGGCAAAATAAAATTCTATGACACAAGCGGTTTTGTCCAATTTCACAGAACAGGAACTCAGAGAAGTTGAGGAATTTACCAGTTCCCATTTACTAGCAAACTAGTGGGACTGGAATTTTAATCCAGGTTGGTGGAATTCACAAGCTCACACTTTTCTCACTAGACCACACTCCTTCCATTTGAAAATAGGTTTGTGCCCTTGGCTGGAGTAGATAATTTTCTTATAGTTTATAGTGACCCCCTTTTTTCTGGAATTCTTTGGCCTCTCTGGTGGTGAAGACACCATGAAGGTAAATGCACTCTCTGGCGGTGGGCAGTGCAAAGTGGCAATTTGTAACAGCCTTGTTCTCCAATGACGCTGAAGAGCTTTGTACATGGCTTTGAACTCTGATTAGGCCTGTAGCAAAGGCTGTTTGGTCATAATATTATCCCTCCTTCCTCTAACACATATTCTACCAGCTATCTCTACCATGCTCTACTGTCTGGCAACACACTAGTCCAACAGTATGCCATACTGGGATATAAGTGACAATATGGCAGGAATTTCAGCTCTGTATGGGCAGTTTAGGCCCACAAATGTAAGAGAAAGCCCAGGGGAGTGTAGGATGTGAGCAGGTGTGTGTAGCCTCTGATTAGAGGAAGTGAAATACAGTTTATTTGATGAATATCAAATTGGAGAAAATGAGAAAGGGTGTTACCTAATTTCATCAAAACGGCTGCATGGTTTAATTTAGGCTCAACCAGATTATGCCTTAGGGTCTAAGGCTTAGGCTCTTGAACCCTTGTTTATGCCAAAACTAATTTTTTTAGTTTGTTTGAAAGACATTGCTTAGACTTTAATGATTCAATATGTAAGAAAATACCTTGGGATTCGGAGCTTTAAAAGGAAGTTTTGATTTACCATTACTTGACTGGATGACTTTAATGGAATTATGTCTGTAAAGCTGTTTAGCATTTCATGTTCAGAGTTATGCATAGAATTCTCCATACCCTAGAGCAGCTTGTCATTTTTTTTAGGGTGTTATAACTTTAGTCACAAAAACTGAGAGAAAAATCATGGCAGCATCCCTTATAAGATTAACTAAATAATACTGTGATATTGCAGTATTATACTGTATAAAATATTCATGCCAGCGATGTAGTGCGATGTTGGGTAAAGACAAAGTAACTTGCCATCAAAGTCTTAAAGATTAGTAATAGCAGTCACAGAACACATGATCAATACTTATAGCTGCTTTTTAAAATGCATTTTTATTTCCCTTAAATGGTTGGATAAGAAGTACCAAGATCAGATTTTTGTATCAGATCTTATTTCAAGCTCACTATGAAGTTTTAGTATTTACATTTACATTCTTATTTTTGTTTGAGTCAGAGTCTTACTCTGTCACCCAGGCTGGAGTGCAGTGACACAATCACGGCTCACCACTGGTACTACAGGCATGTGCCACCATGCCCAGCTAATTTCTTTATTTTTTGTAGAGATTAGGTCTCACTATGTTGCTTGAGTTGGCTGGCCTGAAACTCCCGGGCTCAAGCAGTCCTCCCACCTCGGCCTCCCAAAGTGCTGGGATTACAGGCATGAGCCATAGCACCTGGCCAACTATTAAGTTTTAGGTAAGGAAGAGCTATGTTTGATGAAAGCTGCACTTCTGTATTTATGTCTTCTACTAAGCAAAAATGGAGTGTATAGAAAACAGTATGGTAGTTCCTCAATAGGTTAAACAGAATTACCACGTGACCCAGGAATTCCACTCCTGGATGTATACACGCCAAAGAATTGAAAACAGGTGTTTAAACAAAAACTTGTACACAAATATTGATAGAACACTATTTCCAGTAGCCCAAAGTGGAAACAACTCAAATGTCCATGGATGTATGAATGGATAAGCAAAGTGTGGTACATTCATACAATGGGCTGTTATTCAGCCATGAAAAGTAATGAAGTACTGGTACATGCTACAACCTAAATGAACCTTGAAAATGTGGTGAGAGAAGTCAATCACAAAATACCACATATTATGTGATTTCATCAATATAAAATATCCTGAATCTGGCACATCAGTAGAGATAGCAGATAAGTGGTTGCTGGATAGGGAGGGGTGCTGGGGGAAGAGAGGAAAGGGGAGTGGCTACTTAATAGGTACGGAATTTTTTGGGGGTGATGGAAATGTTTGGGAACTAGATGGAGGTGGTGGTTGCACAACATTGTGAATGTACAAAATGGCAAATTTTATGCTTTGTGCATTTTACCATAATAAAAAAATGGAGTGTGTTGTTTTTGAAACGATTCTTAATTCTTTGTGAATCCTATTAAAGTTTGACAGGGTGAGATGAGTCCTAAAAAAGACATGTGACAAACGTGGGCAAGGCGATGGCAGTCATCTTGGACATTCTGTTTGAGATCTCTGGTGTGGTGACCTGCTTCATGTGGGGCTCAGCAGTCACACAGGCAACTGCTCCAGAGGCCCCTGGTACCCTGCAGGACTGACAGTAGTTTGAAGTATAGTGCAACTTGTTGGAAACTCTCACCGTAAGGCTGTGTAAAGCTGTGGAAGACTGAGCTGTTTAAAACCCAAGCATACAGAAACCCAGCAGATATAAATTTTAACTACAGTGAAACCAGGATAATTTCAGTTTATCCAATGAAAAGGAAAATAAACTTTTATGTTCTGGTGGTGCTATAATAAGTTTAGTGAAAGGTGCATGGAAAGTTTCTAGTTATTGCTACACACGTTCCTTGCTCCTTTTCACACCATGTTCTACTCTCAAAAGGAAAATGCTTGCAAGTTTGTTTTCATTTAGACAATTAAAGTAATATTTAATTATTACAAAAATTCCGAAAAAGTGAAAGTTTTTTTTTTTTAAAAGAAAGGAATTTTAACCATCAGCAATAATGCTGTTGATGTTTTGGAATGTATCCTTCTGGGTTTTTTTCCTCTATGATTATGTATGCTTCTCTATCTTGATTTTCATGGGAGATCATACTACATTTACAAACATCAATGCTATCTATCATACCAATAAATATCAGTCAACATCATATTTAAAAAATTTTTTTGAATGATGTCTTGCTGTGCTGCTCAGACTGGAGTATGGTGATGTGATCATGGCTCACTACAGCCTTAAACTCCTGGGCTCACGTGCCACCATGCCCAGCTAATTTAATTTTTTTTTTTTTTTTGAGATAAATTCTCACTGTGTTGCCCAGGCTGGTCTTGAATTCTTGATCTCAAACAGTTTTCCTACCTCAGCCTCCCGAGCATCATACCTTTAGTGATGGTGTAGTGTTCTATTTTATGCACGTGGCATGACATTATTTCTTGAATAATGTTATAAAGAAGCCAGGGGCTTTCCTTGGAGTGGGTCCTTTGTGGTCACTTAGCACTCTCAGGGATGGTTGGTAACTCAAGAGTTGCTGAAATTATTTTCTCTTACTTTGTAATGATGATTAGTGATAGCCTTCAAAGCAGAGATAATGGACAATAAAGGCAATAGAGGCCCATTTGAAAAAAATCAACTTAAAACCCACTGCTGTTAGGAGGATTTTCCTGACAGTTCCGCTCCATTGGATCACTTTGTCTTCTGTGTTTCAACAGAAGAGGGATAGAGTAATATGTAGGAGTGTAGACTTTAGAGCCACTCTGCATGGGTTCACATTCTGGCTCTTATAACACTGAATGCATTACTTAACATTTCCATGCCTCACTGTTCTCATCTGTATAATGGGGATAATAATAGCACCTACTTCCTGGGCTAGATGAGGTGATTCATTCCAAGTGTACCTGGTAACACAGGACCTGGCACATAGCCAGTACTCAAAAAATGGCGGAGATTGTTATTACTATTACTCGGTTCATTTAAGAGGCCCTACTCATTGCTGGCTTTGAGAGATCGTCTATATACTTGGGAAGCCCAGATAGATAGTAGATTGTGAAAAATTCAGATGCCAAAGCAGCTCTTATAGTGTTTTTTACACATTGAGCCTTATGCCAGTCTTACTAATTGATTGGCCTGACTTGCTGAAATTTTGGGAACCTCTTGGTTGAATTTTTCCTTCATTTGCCATTAAAAATGCAAAAACAAAATCAAACTAAAACAGAACAAAAATAATAAAACAGAATACTTGTGAATTGGATGTAGGTGAAATGCAATTTCTTCAGATAAGTCGTGGCTATGGGCTTTCCTAGACTCTAAGAAAATTCTTAACTAGGAGAATCTAGAATTCTTAAATGATAGAGATAATGACCCAGAAATAGCTAGAGGGAACTTAAAGTATTTGTTTTCCATGATCTGTCTATAGCAAAAGGGCAAATAAAATTTTGTATTCCCTTATTTGCTTGAGATTCTTGGGAACTGAATTATTTGTGGTAGGTAAATTTCCTAGACTGTGGAAGCTTAATCATGTAACCACCATAATAGTTTGCATTTTAATCACTTTGATACAATTCTTTCTAATGTATGCTGCATAGTTTGTAACTTTTATACAAGTTTATTGAAAACAGTTCAGCCAATTTGTTAGGCTTTGAGTCCTCATTGATAATATGTTATTTGTTTTTTTTTTTTTTAGCTCTGCCAAATAATCTCAATGTCATTTGCATTCTAAAGACTCAAACAGCTATACCTTTACATAGCTCTTTTAACTTGTCATTTTTTTCTCTTGTTTTTTTCTTACTGCCACGGCACGTTTATTTCTACTTTTTATTATAGAAATGTGCATGATTGCTTTTCCCATCCCAAAACACCTTTCTAATTTATTGATTTATAAATTTTATACCCTGGGAAACCAGAAACCCAAGCCTGTTACTATTTTGTGTAAGGGAGGTTAATAGGCATTGAATAAAGTCATGTACTTAGTGACAGCTTTTTTGATCATTGAAGGCCTTTAAAATTTTACTTCCTGGTTGTAGGCTATTATTTGGTAGAAGCTTGACTCTGGGCAAAATGCCACTTTAGTTATAAGCTATAATGCCTGTGATTTTCCATTCTGGCATTGGTGCCTTCCTGCTGCTCCTAAATTAAGTAGAGAAATTAAGTTAAAGAAAAATCATCACCTTTCCCCTGTACAGTTGGTAAAAGTTTTGTAAAATGGGGTTTGGATCTTTTTAATAGAAGGAGAGGTAAAATACTGTATTCTTAGATATCATTTTGTGACTGTTTCTCTCTTTTCATTACAGAGACCTATTGATGACTATTACTGTTGGAAAACTCACAGAACAAGAGGTTATAACCATTGCACGTCGCTACCGTGTGCCCGAGGACACATGTTCAGGCGCAGATGTCTTAATTGCACTGGCCCACGAAAAGCTCAAGAAAAACTTTTTTGAGAATTTCGACCGACTCATTTCTTGCTGTGTGTATGAAGATCGAGAAAAGTAAGCTTTTTTTAAAAATTGAATCTGACAAATCATTTAAGTTTCTGTAAACTTGTAAGGAATTTGTATTTTGTCAAAAAGGGCAAAGAGAAAATAGTCATGTCTTATACTCCACTGTTTAGCAAAGCCACCTTAAATCATTTGTGGAGAATTATTTGGGTGCAAATATTTCACAGTGACAGTAAGTTTTGTGTGTTGATTCAAAAGAATAAACTGCTCCCTTGCATTATTTTTTCATTAATTTCTAGAAGCTTTCAACTGAAACATAGTAAATCAAGAAAGTAGAAGGTTTAATTCTGAGATGTCTTCATTTTATGTTATTTTAGCACTGGAATTTATAAACGTGACTCTTACAATAAACAGAAAAGGGAGTTTGCAAGCAAACTGTCTTTGAAATTATTTCTTCTTGAAAATAATAAAGCTCAGCACAATCTATTTCTAATATATTGATCACATGTGTTTTGAGCTTTATGAAGTCATTGTTATATACAGCTGGATGCAAAAATATTAATATGTTTTGGTACTCATCCTACTTACAGGCTTGATATATTAGGGAGAAATAGAAATTTATCTATTTCATTTGGAGTTAGAAAATTTTAGTTCTCACCTTAGTTTCTAACTTTGTTACTGCTCACCACATCATCTCTCTTTCCTATGACTTCTTACCTCATCCCCAAACTTGAAGTCTGTACCCAAGTGGTCAGTTTCATACCTTAAATATCTGTGAAAGTCCCACAATATATCTTTAAAATGAGCATGACTTTTTTTCCTAATCCATAATGCATCCTCGTTGAGTTTACATAAAAGTGGCATTTTTTTCTTGAATCCTTAAGCTTCCCTAGGCTTCCCAGAGGATGTGTGGCCTGACTTTTGCACGACCCTGGCCTTGCTTTCCACCTTGGTGGTACCCCATCTCAGAGTGAGAAGTGTTACCCTCCTTCAGAAAACAAATGGGAATAATGGAGGTGCTTGATCAGGCAGCCTGAAGTTCTTCCAGATCTGACAACTTTGATTCTAGATGTAAACATTCTCATTGCAAAGAAAAGAGTCTACTTCATTTTCTGTTGGTTCTAATTTTGCCTGATGCCTGGAAGAGCATTCGTTGAATGAGAATATTGGAGAAACAATTTTGTGCTCTCAGCAGGCTGGATAAAATGACTGTTGAGCTGTTCTAGAGAAAATTGCTTGCTTCTGACAAAATTGAAGTGAATGTTGAGGCCCCAACTGGGACTTCCAGGTTATAAGGTTTGAGTCCAAGGAAAAGACCAGAAAAACACCCTCAAGTCATATCATACTTGTGTTGGAGGCTCTCGATGCCTGTCAAATTAAGAGATGTTTTCAAATATCAGAACCATTTTTGACTAGTGGTCAAGAATGTAGATTGATTGCTTAGAGCAACACTCATGGCTACAGCGTTAATAAACTATGTTATCACCAACCAAGAATATGCGTCTTTATGGAAAGGCCTTTGTAAGGACAGGATCTGGTGACCTCCGAACATGTAATTGTTACCAAAGGGACACAACATATACAAAAGCCCATTTTCTTGTTTTAATTTGCAGAAAAAATGTATTACCCAGCAAAGACATCAAAAGGCTGTGCAAATCCTCCAGGTTACCTTTAAATGATGATCTTCTAGAATCCTTATTGTCCAGGTAAGTGAGAGCTCTACTCTTGATAGGAAATGTCCTGCACGTTTTTGTTTGGGACACTATTTTTGGTTTACACCTACCTTTTAATTGCTCTTGATTTACCCTTGACTGTTTTGATTTTATTTTTGATATCCCTCCATTTAAGTGTTACAAAAGTAAAAGTTCATCATGATTTTACATGTTAGCGAACCTGTTATAAATTATTATTTTGTCTTTCTTCACATGAATACACACTTACATATCCACAGATTCCTGGGACAAAATGAAATGTAAAACTATTAGTTGTAAGGTCATTAGATGTAAAACTTGGGACAGGTTTTTCAAAGCAGTAGTTCCTGATAGCTAAAGATATGCAATAAGAGGACCTCGGGTTATTAGCATGGGACTCTGTCCTGCTAGAGCACTAGATGTTAAACATAGAGATATAGTTGTGGTATGAGTTAAATTAAATTAAAAAATAAAAAAAAAGCATAGAGGTGATGATGTCATAAAAGGAGAGCACAGTGAACTGCTTTCTAAAGCACTTCTCCTGTTGAACATGACTTTTGACTTCCTGGTACTTCCCTCCTAGCCACCTAGACTCTGGTCGTCCTTGATGCTTCCTATGGCATCATTCCAGCTCCTCCCTTGACTTACATATCTTGATAATTCTGACATTTTTTGGCTGTGTTCTAGGCATTGTCATCACTACTTTGGATACATTATCTCATTTACTTTTTGAGAACAACTTGGTGAGGTCAAAACTATTATCCTTCCTATTTTATATGTGAGGCCGTTGAAGTTTAGAGAGATGAGGTATTTTGTACAGCCATATAATGTAGAAGAGGAAGAGCTGTGACTTTACCTCTGAACCTTTCAAATGCACATTCCCTGCTTCTAATCATTTTGAATTATTGTCTACAAAGAGCAAGTAGATTAGGATTTTTGACAATTTTACCTCCTCCTTACTGCCTGAATTCACTCTTTCCTCTCTGTTTCCACTATCATCACTCTCGTTCTGACCCACATTGCTTCTTGAAGACTGCAGGGCCACCACAGTGGTCTTTCTTTCACCAGTCTCTTAATTTTTAAATCTGTCTTTAGCTGGGCTCGGTGGCTCAGCCTGTAATCCCGCGCCTTTGGGAGGCTGAGGTGAGTGGATTGCCTGAGCCCGTGGGTTCGAGACCCGCCTGGGCAACTTGGCGAGACCTCATCTCTACAATAAATCAAAAATTAGACGGGTGTGGTAGCGCACGCCTGTAGTTCCAGCTACTCGGAAGGCTGAGGCGGAAGGATCTCCGAAGCCCAGCAGGTCGAGGCTGCAGTGACCGGGAGCGGCCACTGCACTCTAGTCTGGGTGACAGAGTGAGACTCCAACTCAAAATAAATAAATAAATAAATAAATCCATCTTTATATACCACAGCTAAGAACCTTCTAAGAGCAAAAATATATGTTGTCGTGTCACTCTTCTACTCACAATCCTTTTGTGGTATCTCTTTGCTCTCTAAGGAAAAACCAACCTTAGCTTTGAACTAAGCTTCTTCTCCATCTTGGAGCTTAGTGTTGTTAGTTGGGACATTGTTCTCAAGCAAGGGCTGGAGTGGGGGTGTTTTCATCTGAGATAAAAGGAGAAACCAAAGGAACAGATAAAACCAAATCCCATGTGGAGGAACTAGGGTCCAAGGTGTCTGGAGGGAAATCCAGAAGAGGGCAAATCAAGTTGGGTGTGTGTGTGTGCATTGGATCAACCTGGAGTAATTTTCTAGAGTATCAGTTCTATTTGTTTTGTTTGACTTTTTTTGTTTTAGTTTTATGTGCTTTCATTTGCTAGCAGAATGTGAGAAATAAGTAGTTATCCTGTTGTAAAAGATCTGAGATGAAGTAGGTAGGCCTAGGAGTCAGAGTTCTCCAGTTATCATACCCCAAGGCTCTCTCCTATTTTCAATAGTCTGGCCAAACGGGACATTTAGCATTTCACACATATACCTCCTATCTTCCCATTTTTATGCCTTTTCTCTTGCTATTTCTTCAATAGAAAATAGGTTCCAGTTTTTTTTTCATGTGCTGAAAGCTTGCTCTTCCTTCAAGACCCATTTCAAGTGGCACCCAGTCCATGAAGTCCTGTTGCATTTGTTTGGCTGATAATTGGAGTGATTATCTCCTCCTAAGAATTCTCACAGCACTATTTCTGTGTCTCTTTTTGTTTCCTACCTTGTAATGAAAATTGTGACTTGACCTTTGATTCATTCAGATACAGTCACCTGTTTGATTTACCACCTACAAAGAACCAATGGGTTGTCACATCTTGACTATTTTATCCTCTACCTTGTCTCTTGCATTCTTTGAGTTCACTTACCGGCTGTGTGATCTTGTACAAGAGTTTTGACCTGCCTGAACCTCAGATTCCTTACCTCTAGAATGAGGTAACAGTACCTACTTCCTAGTGTTTCTGAGGATTAATTGGGATAACATACTTAAAGTACCCAGCACAGTACCTGGTGCTAAGTATTGATCAGGGATTAGATGAAGTGTGGGATTATAGACCACACACTCTGACTTAGAAATTAACTGGAAGAAACCCGTGTCCTTCTGTAGAGAGGAAGCCTTGTTTTTTGACAGTTGGATCTGAATGCCTTTCACACATTAAGCTGTCTTCTAGTCAGGAAGCCGTGGATGTTTATTAGATTATCTTTAGATGGCCTTGAGTATGAACTGTCCTGGAACGTCCAGTAATGTGGGAGCCTGGCCTCTGGAGGACCTAGATGTTTCTTATCCAATGCTGAGGCCACCAAGTCATCATCCTCTCACTCTCTCAGCAGACTGTTTTGTCTTTGCCTTTATGATTTGACATTAAATGCAAAAATACTATTTCGTAACTTGCTTCGAAGTCATCTCAGTCTCTGAACACATCTGCCTCCAAGCCCAGCTTAGCTTTGAGGAGGTCATCCCTCTCAGCTGCTAAGCAGACTATGTTCAGTCTAGCTTTGCCTCTAATTGTGCAGTGACCCTTTTCCACACTCAGGGGAAACTTCAGACTAATCAGATTAGAAAATGTCTCATTCCCATTCCCCTCTCCCTCCAATATGCCCTGCCATGATTTGGGTCACATGCTTAGTGTTTTGCATCATCTCCGCAGATTCCTTTCAAAGACTGTCCTAATTCCTAATGGGCCCATCAGCCTGCAGCTTACATTTATATTCTGCATTCTTATTGTTCCCCACAGACTCCACAGGGCTTTGCAGAGTCCTGACCAGAGTCTCTTTCTGCATAGCCCTCCTTATGGCACGCTAAGCCAGAGCCCCCTCTGACGTCTACAGTCTCCCATGGGAGGCAGGCGTGGAGTTTGTTGATTCTGCTCAATGCGTGCTCTGCCCAGGGGTAGTTTTACCTGCCTTGGCATGAAGCTGGGCAGCTGTTGAGCAACCATGTAACCCTGCTATGTGAATTCAGATCAGGAGATGAAAAACAATACAGCTAAAAAGTTGGATGCTTTCTTTCACCCAGTGATTGTTACCCATGTATCCTTCCTGACCCTGTTTTGGTACCAAGATTTCCTTTCTACTCCATTCCCGTTTTTGTTGTAACTGAGCTTGGTCTTTTCCTTATGAGCACAAATCAAGCTAGAGTCAGGACTTCAAAATCTTCTTAAATCCAGTTTCCTCATTTCCCGTCAGTTTGTGCTGTGGAAGCTGGTATAAGGCCACCTTACTTACTAAACAAATTCATTTCACTAATGCCCAGAGCATCACACTTAAATGTTCTGTGTAGTAGTAGCTATAATCCATTAATATTAGGAGTAATCCTTTGTATTGGCATGATACTAAGGGCCTTAGAATATTTTACAAACGCTTGAGCATATCAAAAGGTACATTTTAATTGATGGTAGGCATTATTCCTTATTTCATAAGTGCAGACATTGAGATATAAAGAGAATCTCTTGCTGGAAAAGTGTGCTTCAGGCCAGGATGAGTCTCTCATGGAAGCAGAACTACAGCTCCCAAAGATACTCTAACCGTGGCATTTATCAAGCTCCCAGGTGTAGAGACTAGATCTCATTCCCCTTTGCTACCTCAAAGACTTGTCCTGTAATAGTGCACTGGGCACGGAGGAGAACAACATGGGCTCAGTGTCCACCAGACCTGCCTCTGCAGGCTAACTGTGCTGCTTCCTGGCCTGTGATCCTTGGACATTTACTTAACACCTCTGAGCCTTCATTTGGATATTAATGTTCCTTAGCACTAATAAGCAAGAAATTCTGATTCTCAGACCATGAGAGGTAGAGATAATTATGAGGTCATTTCATTCTACATTCCCTGTGGGACTTGTGAGTAAAGAGGCAGCCTTCTTCCCTAATTGTGGCCTCCTGAATCTGGATGTGGAATAACTGGAAATTCAAGTGCAACTCCTTCCCCAACAGCTCTGCCCCAAGCTAGTCTTTTATAGCTGGCTTTGGGTTCTATGGAATGCCTTAGAACTGGCCTCCCCAGAGAGCTGGTGCCTCATCCAGAAATATCAGTTAAAATGGAAAAAGTTAACAGGGCTTTAAAATCATCTCATTATAGTCTACCCTTGTCCCCTCCCAGAAGCAGGGGTTGGACTTCTGTGATTTTACCCAATAATACCTGGCAGTGAGGCTGAAGGGCAAGGGTTGAGCCATGTGGCTGCTATTGCTGCAGAGTGCTTGGTGTATTGATGAAGTTTTCAGAGGGAAGCCCCTTTTCTCTTTGTCTCTCTATCTCTCCTTTCTTTCTCTCTCTTTTGTCTGCTCTCTCTTTCATTCCCTTCCTGCCTCCTTCCCTCCTTCCCCTTCCCTTGCTTCTCCTTCTCCCTCTCTCTTTCATAGCCGCTCACCCACCCAGATGCTTTCCTTCTTTTCAAATATGAGGTTATTTGTAGTTGAAGAAATATTAGTTTTAAATCCTAAACTTTGTGGACCAACAGAGCATTGACTGTATGTACAGTTTGTATTTGGCAGCTATGATCCACCTTACTGAGGACATCTATGCTGGAATCAGAATTGGAATTTAGAGGACTGGTTCTGTAGATAACTAGAGTTAATCAGTGGCAGCTTGAACAGTGCCATCCTGCCAACCCTAAGGTTTTATGACCAATTGATGCAGGGACCCAGAGCTCCACTTTTTCTGTCCTTGCAGGGTGCGACCCTGGGTTCGTTGGGCGTTGAACTGAAACCAAACACAACTGAGTCAAAAATGGATCTTTACTGCCCTCCCTTCCTTCTAGCTCATTCCCCTAAATGATGAGGTGGCCTTTGCAACAGAGGGAAAGCAGGTTCCTCTTCAGCAAAATACAGCTGCCACTGAGCGTTTTACCTCTGCAGAGGGTGGAAATAAAGCAACTCAGCATTATTCCCCATGGCAAGGAGATGGATGGCTTCTGTGGTTTTCAAGCCATTCATCATTTTGGGGAGGGGGAGTGTGAACATTAGTCAAATGTCACATTAGACTCAGTTCTTAGAACTCCCACCTAGCAAGGCATCGGGAAGCATGTTTGGGGGTTACGTTATCTAGAGAGGAACCTGAGGAGTTGTCTTCCTTCCCCTCCTTCCACAAGCATATCTCTTAGTTTGTGTAGTAAAGGAAATGGTGGATTCCCAAATATCAAAGGGAAAGAAGAATTTATGGAGGTTTTAGGAAAACACTTTAGCACTGTGAGCTGGGACTTGGAAGTCAAGAGGCAGACTTTTTAACAAGCATAGAAACACTTAAAAGCCAGAATTAGTGCTGCCCTTTAGGGCAGTCACCCTGGAAGGCTGTGCACTGATTCCAACAATGTGGCCATAGAAAGTTCTTCTTTGGAATAGTCTTCAAAGCCTTTTAAAAAGAATTTCCTCCAGAGTAGCAAATCTTCATCCTTTGACCATGGATCAGAGTTTTAGCAAGAGCCAGCCAATGTCCTTTGGAGAGGGATGAAGTAGGGGGCTCAGGTAGAGAATCGGGATTGCATTTTTGATCAAAAGCACTGTATGGCATGGAATTAGGAGATTTATCTTCTATGTTATTCATAGGCTTTTCCAAAATAATTTTTAAGGATGGCTAGAATTTGGCAAATGATGCTTGTGGTCAGGAGTCAGAGGGAGGTCTCTGTGATGGGTGACCGAGGAGATAACCTTCAGAGTTAACAGTAGGCACTGACTAGGCCGGCCTTGGTGGCTCAGCCTGTAATTTCAGCACTTTGGGAGGCCAAGGCAAGTGAATTGCCTGAGCCCGCGGGTTCAAGACCCACCCGGGCAACTTGACGAGACTTTGTCTCTACAATAAATTAAAAAAAAAAACTAGCCGGGCATGGTAGCGCACACCTGTAGTTCCAGCTACTCGGAAGGCTGAGGCGGAAGGATCGCCAGAGCCCAGCAGGTCGAGGTTGCAGTGGCCAGGAGCGGCCACTGCACTCCAGTCTGGGCGACAGAGTGAGACTCCAACTCAAAAAACAAACAAACAAAACAAAACAAAACAGTAGGCACTGACGGACCAACCTGTTCTCACTCCTCTAGTGCTCAGAACTTTCTCCATCTCTGAGCTGCCTCTCCTTCTCCAACCTGTACTACAGTTAGAACTGGAGATCTCCTTTGTGTCCTAGTTCTTTCCTTACAACCTCATCTGACAAGCATGGTATACATTAGAGTGCATATTATAATAGCAAATGGTGGCATAAAAAACTTTGTTACCAGTGGCCCAGGAGGCTCCCTGCAGAATTTTGGTGGAAAAATGAACATGCTCCTGACTTAGAAGTACTTCTTGCTTTCTAAGTCTGACTTTTACATGTTTACTACCTGGAAAAGCATGTTTCAGTCTTTCATCTGCTTTTCACACTCTTCACATTTTTGTATCAAACTCACATATGCTTATAGTAAAATATCACCAAATCATTCTAAAAAGCTTATTCTAACATCAGCAGTCTCTGGCCATGTCCTTCCCCATACCCCAGACCCTAGAAGCAGCCACTTTCAGCCTTTCTGACTACTTCTGCTATTTAAGTAGTGTGCTCATACCACGCATCCTGTGTGCAGTGTCATGATAGATCATTTTTTTTAGATACTGTCTGCTAACTTCCTGTTACAGTGATTGAAAATTTAGCTTAATATTGATTTCCATTACTGTTCGTTCTTTCTGGATGCTCTTAGGATCTTCCCTTTACTCCTGGTGTTGTGGACGTCCATTATGGATCCGTGTGTGTGTGTGTGTGTGTGTGTGTGTGTGTGTGTGTGTGTGTGTGTGTGTGTATAGCTATATATGGATTCATTATGCTTAACACTTAATGGGCTTTCCTAATTTGGAGACTCTGTCCTTTGGTTCTGAGAAATTTTCTATTTATTTTTGAATAATTTATTCCCATTTGTTTTGTTTTTCTTTTATGAAAATTCCTTTTATTAAGATTTTAGATCTCCTGAATTTAGATATTTTCTCTCTCTCACATTTTTTCTTTTTCACTGGATGTACTTTCCAAAGGATTTCCTTAATTTTACATTCCAACCCTTCTACTGAATCTTTTAGTACTATCATATTTTTAATTCTGAGAGCGTGTTTTTCATCCAAATGCTCCTTTTATGTAGTCTTCTGTTTTCTTTCTGGGGTATGATGTATCCTTTTATCTCACATATTTCCCTCTGCTCCCTGAATTGTCTTTGACTTTTTTTTTTTTTTTTTCTGTTTCTGTTTTGGCTTCTGCCCTTAACGTTAGACACTTTGGTGGATTGGGGTGATAGGATCTGGTTGATTGGTAGGTTTCACTGTCCAGTCAGCTCCTGAGCTTTCATTTTTATTAGAGGATGTCCAGAAGCTGGAATATGGAGATTTCTCTGGAACCGTTCCGAGTATGGAAAGAAGAATCCTATCTTCTGCTGGGGTAGGAGGGAAGGTGAGATGGGGGAAGGGAGGAGAGTTTAAGCATAACCGCTTGTGTTCTAGAAACAGGATAGGGAAAGGAAGGAGCCTGCAGGCCCTCAAATTTGGGGTGTAATGCTCTCCTCTGCACTCTATTATGCTTCCTCTCTCCAAGATTGGACCTTATGTCATTGAGTTTCTCTGGAGTACAGGCCTCTGCTCCCTGCAGGGAGAAGGAGCACAGTATAGAGGAAGATACTTGTAGGCCCAGCTGCTCTTGCTTTATTCAGGTTTTCAAACAATCCTTGCTTTCAGTGCCACCACACCTTATCCCTGCCTTTATTGGAACCTGGAGTCTACAGCCACTCCCAGGAATTTTGTGGCCCCATTGACTGGACTCTAAGTTCCCCGTGCCCCCCAACATGTACATTTAGGGCTAAGCCTCCTTTCCTCAGCTCTGCCAATTCAGTTACCAATCCTTGGTTTGCTTTTTATTTTGTAAAGCATTTTGAAATCTTTTTTTCAGTGTTGTCTTTTTCTAGTTGTCATTGTCATTGTGAGTTATAGCCTATTTTTATTCCTTTATGGTCATTTTGGTGGGATTTGGGGGAAAAGGGAAAGAAATATTTGTGATCAATTCATCATGATTTATTGCAACTCTACCCACTTCCCAAAAGCAAAGAATTCTTCTAAGAAGCATTAGCTAGCTTTATTCCTTTTAATTGAAAGATTCTTTGTTCTTTTTTCCCTTGTACCCCTTGGGGGATTCCCACATGCATTGAGATCCTCTAAGATAGAACTGAAAGAAAAACTTGAAGTATTTTACCCTATTACCTCAACTCTTCCTTTAGGCCTGGCTCTGGGATTTTTGGGAAGATGAAATCTTTTAACCATTTTTCGAAAAAAGATTTTAGACATCATTTCTGAGCTGTGTACCCTTTTATTTACAGCTTTTGATCTTTCTTAAGTATCACTTGATTCTGAAATATCCTTCTCAAATATCCTTTTAAATGGGTAAATGGTTAGATATGTTGAGTCTATCATATCATGAGCTGGACAGGAAAGAAGGCTGGGTGTTAGGAGGTAACAGGTAAACATCAGAGTTAATGGTAACAAAATCTAATAAGAGGACTTCCTGTGGTGACTTCCAGAAATTTTCCTGTAAGTTCTAGTGCCATCTTCTAGGGCAAGTGCAAATTTAGGCACAGAAACTCAAATAAGAGGAACTTCAGGAAGACCTTTCTAAGGAAGTGGCATTGGAATTGAGATTTTCCAAACAAAGGGATCAAAGGGGCAAATGCCTTGCATTTCTGCTAACAATCTTGGTATGATCAGGGAACCAGAAGAAGGCCAGTATACCTGGAACATTGTGAACAGGGAGAGAGTTTTCAGGTAAAGAAATGCAATCTGAGAGGCCAGCAGGGACCAGATTAAGCTGGGTCTTATTAACCCTGATATGGAGTTTAGCTTGAGTTCTAAGTATACTGGGAAGTAGTACTGGAGGATTGCAAGCAAGTAAGTAATTATCTGATCTATGTTGTAGAATGATTACTCTGGTGGAGAATGGCCTGTAGCAAGGTAAGAGTAGAAGTAGCAAGACCAAGATAGGAAGTTATTGCTGTAATCCACATGAGACGTAATCGTGGCTTAGAATTAGGGAGTAGTAAAAGAGATGGAGAGAAATAGATCTGTAATATGTTATGATGGTAGAACCCATAGGACTACTTAGTGGATTGTAAGTGAGGAGTTAAGTCTGATATGATCCTAGCGCTATTGGTAGCCTTTTGACTGATTTTCAAATTACTGGGTTATTATACTTCTGAAACCTCTAGGATTGAATAAGTGCCTCTTGTAATAGATGCAATGGGAATTTACTGACAATTCTATACTGTAAGAACAGATAGAGAAACTTATTTCGTTGATGATTTCATCCAGTCTCCCAGGCTCTCAGTTTTAGGATTTTAAATACTAATTATATGCCTAATGACTCCCACATTTATATCTTCAAATGGACCTCTCCCCTGAACTTCAGACTCATAGCCCCAATTACTCACTCCCCATCCAAATGTAGCATATCCAAAATGGAACTCATGGTCTTTTCTCCCAACCTGCAGCTCCGACAGTCTTTTCTCATCTCAGGGCAGCTCCATCTTTCCAGTTTTTTGAGCAAAGACCTTGGAGTCATACGAAATTCTCCCTCTATCTCTCTTACATACTATATATAATTCTTCAGGAATCCTACATTCAATTTATATTCAGCATTGATCCCTCCTCACTGCCCTCTACTACTGCCATCTTCATCTAAGCTGCCATTATCTCCCATCTGCATGCATCCCTGCAAGAGACTGCTAACTGCTCTTCTGCTTTGCCTTAACTGCTTCTGCCTTGCTCCCTATGTTCTACTCTCTATATATCAGTCAGAGTGATCTTTAAAAAATATTGTAGGGTCTGTCTTAGTTGATTTGGCTACTACAATAGAATACTATAAACTGAGTGGCTTGTAATCAACAGCAATATTTTGCTCACAGTTCTGAGGCTGTGAAATCCAAGATCAAGGTGCTGACAGATTTGGTATCTGATGAGGGCCCACTTCCTGGTTCAGAGATGAGGTCTTCTATTTGTATCTTTACTTGGCAGAAGGGACAAGCGTGCTCTCTGGGGTCTCATTTATGAGGGTACTAATCTCGTTTATGAGGGCAGAGCCCTCATGGTCTAATCACCCCCCACATCCTCACCTCCTAACATCATCATGTTGGTGATAAGGTTTCAACATATGGATTTGGGGAGGAGGACATAAACACTCAGAACATTGCAGGTCCCATAACTTTTCTGTACAGTATGCTCCAGTGGCTCTTAGTTTTCCTCAGAGTCAGAGTCAAAGGCCCTGCATGATCTTATTCTTTGACCTTAGCTCTTACTCAGAGTATTAGGAAAATACTTTCAAGACTCCATCCTAAAGGAAAGTTTCTTACAAGACATCTTTAACTGATTTTTAGTTCTTACCCCAAAACATACAGAAATAAAAGAAATAATGGTCCTGCATTTTGGCTCTAAAAATTTTTTTTTCCATACACAGAGTATGTCCTTTAAAGGAGTTGAAATGACAAGTGAGCCACAATTCAATGGATAAAGCATGGTGGGGGACAACATATTGGAGTTAATATCCCAGAATCCTCTGCCAAAGAAAATATACACAAAAGAATTATGAAATTCCCGTTCTCCTCTTCTGGTCACTTTGTTTATTCCATTTTGTTTATTGGATTTATGAGTCTGTGTGACTATAACTTGTAACATTTCATTTATTGCTGCTAATTTTTATTAGTTTATAAATATGACCTATTATTTTCTTAATACTTTGAGAAGAGAAAAATCTTTTGACTGATTGTATGTTTGAAGGGCAGAAGCCTGGAGCAAGGTGCTTGGAACAATGTCTTAGTGACCACTTTCTCATCTCCTTTAAAAAATAATGTTACATTAATTAGCCTTGAAAATTGGAGGAATGTGATTAAATTTAGTATAAGTAGCGTTGAGGCATTATACTAAGAAGTATTGTATGATCATTATAACAGTTGTGTTGAAATTATTGCATCTTATGGCCAAAACTCTATTATGGTTAAGGATGAATGTAAACCAATGCCCACAATTAGGAAATAGTGGTAAAAGAGATTCATTATTTTTTACCTATATTTTTTATGGTGTAGGATAATCATTTGTTATTTTTTCAAATGAAAATGGGCTTTTTGTTCTGATTATAAATTTAAAGCAATTCAGATAATACATTAAAGTGTAATGAAAAAGCAAAACTCAGACTCTCTCTAGAGATAGCTATTCTTAATACATGTCTATTGCTACCCTACTTTTTTCTATGCCCTTTTATACAAATATAAACCTAAAGTGGGATCATAATTCTACAAACTGTTTTATAACCTTTCCACTCAACAGTATATCAAGAGCATATTTCTATGACAGCAAATGTGGCTCTAGACAACCCTTTTTACTGGCTACATAATAAATGATAAAGCTACCTTTTATTTTTTCTAAAAATATACTGGTAGACAAATGAGTCTGGGCTTGCCTTACAGATTTAAAAGGCATGCAATTTAGGAAATATAAGGACATTTTATTTTGATGACATATAGTATCAGCCATTAAACTAAAAAGACCTTTAAATATTCTCTTTTTTTTTTTTGAGTTAGAGTCTCACTCTGTCACCCAGGCTGGAGTGCAAGG